>NC_084751.1:13186126-13326126 GCF_033978785.1 Entelurus aequoreus | reverse complement strand
CACCATTAATGCTGAAAGGTACATACAGGTTTTGGAGCAACATATGTTGCCATCCAAGCAACGCTATCATGGACGCCCCTGCTTATTTCAGCAAGACAATGCCAAGAGTGCCGGTACTAGACTGGCCTGCCTGTCTCCCTTTGAAAATGTGTGGCACATTATAAAGCGTAAAATACGACAACGGAGACCCCCGGACTGTTGAACAACTTAAGCTGTACATCAAGCAAGAATGGGAAAGAATTCCACCTGAAAAGCTTCAAAAATTGCCATATGTTTACTGAGTGTTGTTAAAAGGAAAGGCCATGTAACACAGTGGTAAAAAATGCGCCTGTGCCAACTTTTTTGCAATGTGTTGCTGCCATTAAATTCTAAAGTTAATGATTATTTGCCCCCCCAAAAAATGTATTTCTCAGTTTAAACATTAAATATCTTGTCTTTGCAGTCTATTCAATTGAATATAAGTTGAAAGGGATTTGCAAATAATTTTTATTTACGACTTCACTGGTTTTGGGTTTTGTAATGCATACATAAATTAACGTTTGATTTCAGCCAAAAGTATGTGACAAAATATTCAAGGGATGACTGTTATCAGGAGAACCAAGATGACTCAACTTTATGGAAGGAAACAAATCTGAATAAGATCATTTTACAAGTCTTTAGAGACAGGAAGTGAAGACGGTTAGAGGACATGGTCCTCAGTTCTTAGTGTTGTTTCTACACACCTGCAGATAGAGGAGCAAACAAAGCATCATCGTGTCATGGTAGGACGTGTTGTTGTGGCTGTCACTGGACACATTGAAACTTTGATGGTTATAATTTGTCCTGCTGTGTGTTTGGTGGCCTTGGTATGTTTTGAGAACCTTAACTTTGTCCCTCAAAGAAGCCACCTTGATCCAAAGCTGTGGGAAATGCACCCCCTTTTAATCCTTAGATTATATGACAACATAAACAATATACACATCAAAAAAGACTAATAAACTTAACTTCACAAGGATGGCTTTCCCTAAAAAACGTGCTACTATTTGAGGAATGACCATTGGTTTAATCTAAGGAATCTGGTTCTTTATTTGAAAAAAAATAAAAATACTGCAAAAAAAAAAAGAGTGCAATTGAAATTTTTGTTGCACTGTTATCTTTGTTTATGCATTCTTCACCGTGTTGTTTTGGCCTGATAAGGGGGGAATTTACGTAGAAATTACGTCTGAAGGCACATCTGTTTGCAGCCAAGCTCACTGTCTAAATCAAGAGCCAGATAAAGCCTCCAGTGGAATTGGCTTTCGACTTGATCGTGACCAAGGCTGTTTTGGCAGCAGTGTTTCTCTTTCATTTCATACGTCAGACTCCCAAATGACCATTGAAAATAAAATACCACTAGGAACATTTTTTTTTTTTTTAAATAAAATAAATAAACAAATAAAATGAACTTTTAAAAAGTTGAAAAGAAAAATACAATTTGAACTGATAACTTCATAATAAAATTGGATTAGACCTTTTTTTTGAAAGGAAAAAAGCGAAACCCAGCATTTAAATGTAAGGTTTTAAAGCTGTCGACTTTCAAGAAAATGTGATTTTCATTGAGGGTCACAATAGTCTTAAGTATGGGATTTAAATCCAATTTTTTTTTTTTTTTTTTTTTTTTCAAATAAATGCATCACAATTATTAACTTCACCCAAAACAATCCATTGTGCACTTCATAATTTATATTTGTGTGTTTTTTCTAGTTAAAATAAGGCAAAAGTTGAATAAAATAGTCAATGATAAATACAGCTTATGTAATTTTCAGTGTACATAAATGAAGGTGTGTGTTGCTGAGCCCGACCTGGACATCATCTGGACTGGACCTGGTTTTAAGAACCCTTTAAACAATCTAGTTTCATTGACAACTTGGTCTGGTGAAGATAAGGTCCTTTTTTTAAAAATAAAATAAAATAAGACAAATAAATAAACATTTTCTTGAATAAAAAAGAAAGTAAAGCAATATAAAAACAATTACATAAAAAAAATAGTAATTCATGAAAATGTTAGTGGACCAGCAGCACACACAATCATGTGTGCTTCAAGGACTGTATCCCTTGCAGACTGTATTGTTCTATATTGTAGGAACCAGAAATTTAATAACAGAAAGAAACAACCCCTTTGGGGAGGGAGGTTTTTTGGGTTGGTGCACTAATTGTAAGTGTATCTTGTGTTTTATATGATGATTTAACAAAAAAAAATAATAATTCACCCAAAACAATCCATTGTGCACTTCATAATTTATATTTGTGTGTTTTTTCTAGTTAAAATATGGCAAAAATGTAATAAAATAGTCAATGATAAATACAGCTTATGTAGTTCTGTAACATCTGGAGTGGGTTGAATGGTTTAACATTGAGCCTTTCTGGAAGGGATCCATTTGAGTCTTAAGTGTAATGATTTTTTTGGGGGATGAAAAAAAAATGCTACAAAAATATTGCATCAAAATGAATGATGTTATAATTTATTGACATAGTCAATACTCTGATTACGACACCCCAAACATTCTATTTTGCACTTCATAATTTGTAATTGTGTCTATTAAGTGTATTGATGTGGGATAGAAAATATTTAAATACAATCAAAATGTAAAATAATATTCAATATAAAATAAATAAAGGATATTGATGTAAAAAACGAAATATGTCAAGACCGAGTATTGGGCTGAGAATCAAGACATCCATCCATCCATCCATCCATTTTCTACCGCTTATTCCCTTCGGGGTCGCGGGGGGCGCTGGAGCCTATCTCAGCTACAAGACAATTGTCCGTATTTTTCGGAGTATAAGTCGCACCGGAGTATAAGTCGCACCTGCCGAAAATGCATAAAAAAGAAGGAAAAAAACATATAAATCGCACTGGAGTGTAAATCGGATTTTTGGGGGAAATTTATTTGATAAAAGCCAACACCAAGAATAGACATTTGAAAGGCAATTTAAAATAAATAAAGAATAGTGAACAACAGGCTGAATAAGTGTACGTTATATGAGGCATAAATAACCAACTAAGAACGTGCCTGGTATGTTAACGTAACATATTATGGTAAGAGTCATTCAAATAACTATAACATATAGAACATGCTATACGTTTACCAAACAATCTGTCACTCCTAATCGCTAAAGCCCATGAAATCTTATACGTCTAGTCTCTTACGTGAATGAGCTAAATAATATTATTTGATATTTTACGGTAATGTGTTAATAATTTCACACATAAGTCGCTCCTGAGTATAAGTCGCACCCCCGGCCAAACTATGAAAAAAAACTGCGACTTATACACCGAAAAATACGGTAGTTCTTATTAGGGCTGAAAGTGATAAAAGATTTATGTTTTGAAAAAAGTTATGTGCAGTACTAATTGATTTCAATATTAATAATGGGCCTCAAGGAATGTACGTGTGAGGTTTTTTTTTAAATATAAATTACGCAAAAATAAGAAAGTGGGAGTAATAATGATTCCTTTGATTTGTACCCCATTTTTAAAATATTTTTCTTGGATGACTAGGACGTCATTGTTTGTTGTCCGAAGAAGTTGTATCGTGTGCTTCCAGTGTTTTGGCAATCTATTTGTAGCGGCGGGGGCGACACCAGGGGTGTGCTCAGGGACATGATGACATCATCATATAATTTGTATGTATTTTTTTAATAGGCTATAAAAATGTGTTATATTTTTTAGTAATTTTTTTTTTCTTACATTTTGTTATTTTTCAATTGTTGTTGTTTCTTTTATTTCTACGATATAAGAAGGGCAGCACTTTTTTCTCCCCTGGTTTATTTACATCCATCCATTTTCTACTGTTTGTCCCTTTTCAGGTTGAATTTTAATATTTAGTTTGACAGCTAGGTAAACAGTCCTTCAAGGTAGAGATAAAACAAATACATTAGGTTGTTTATTGAGTCTTCACAATGAAGTTACTGTAAAACCAATTTCACTAATGAAGGTACATTATTATACGCATTAAGTGCACATACATGTAGAAATCACGATAAACCAACAATACAGCTTAACTCTAATTTTCTGACAAATATTGTAGTCAATGGGCCCCATTCAGCAACCGTTCTTAAGAACTAATTTTGTTCTTAGGCCCACCTACGAAGTTTTTAAGGAGATTTTTGTATTCACTAATGTTTTCTTAGCTGGGATTTGTTCGTAGGTACGAACAAAATCTACGAGTGCTCCAGAGCACTCTTAGTGTGGCCTATTTGTTCTTAAGTGTAACAAGTTCCCTTACTTCTATTGTCTAATGTTAAATTAATATCATATATAGATAGATAGATAGATAGATACAGATATATAGAGAGATATATAGAGATATGGATAGATAGACATAGGTAAGACGGACATATAGCAAAATGAGCAATATACGTATAGACATTTCAAAATACACACACACACACACACACACACACACACACACACACACACACACAATGGCAATGCTGTTGCTGCTACTGCAAGATGCCGCAGATCGTGCCCGGAGTGCCAAATATGTATTTGAACGCTGCATTCCCCCCTTTCTTAAACTTATGTTTTGACATAATGTATTTTCTTTGCAGGATAATACGAATTTCTCGTCTGTAATTTGTTTGTGTTTTCTCCGTGTGTTTGATGTTCGGCTTTTCCTTCGGAATTGTGCCCTTATATGGGTAATTAAGGGTGTTTACCTATGCAAATTACAGAATTAAGGGTGTTTATCTATGCATATTGGGGAAATAAGGGCGTGTTTATATGCAAATTATGATAGACACGCACGCGCTAACCATTTGGCATTCAGCAACTTAAGAGCAGCAGGTGGGAACAATTTGGTCGTTTAAGAACACGTCATGAATTTGAATGGACTCCTTTTAGGAAATCACTTAGGAAGAAAGATAAGAGGAAAAGTTAGGAACTTATTGCTGAATGGGCCTTAATGTTTGGTGGAACGTGATTGTTGTGAGAGGGTAGCAAATATATCACTAGGAAGCTATAAATAAATACATGTTTGGGAAACACTGGCCTTGTTTCTCATAAGTCAGATGTTGTCATTGATTGTTTTATGTAGCTTCCATTTGTTTCGTTTTTTTCTAGCGCTATGCATTTGTAGACAATTCCCTCATTCTCTACAAACTGCCTCGCATCTTCCTGATTACTCCTCAGCTGCTTCTAATTGTCTGCGAAAGTGAGTCTCCAGACCAGACAGTCCATTTGTTGGAATTCCTTTACCACCCCATCCATCTTTTTGTTGGCCTGTAAGCCCTTTTATTTCCTTTTGTTTTTCTCTCCATCAATTCACCCTTCTGGGCACCCGGGGACCTGTGAAAAAAAAAAAAAAAAACGCAGCGGAATCGCACGAATTTGCAGCAAAGCGTGGAATTGTCTTCGCTTACCTGCAAAATGTGGAAGTGTGTAGACATTAACAGCATGAGCTACTTTTCCCTTTTTCTTTTTTCTTTCTTTATACGCGTCAAATTTTCTGAGCCAGTGGTTACACAAGACGCACTCAAAAACCAAAAAAGGTCAGTTGTTCGTTCTAAAATGACCCATGCAACCTTTCCAAAAAATGACTCATGAGCATTTGGGGGATAGGGTTTATTATATGTTGTCCATCACTCTCTCGCTCTCGCTCTCTACTCGGCAGTACATCAATTCTCTTTTGTTTTCATTTCCTTTTGCCTCCTCTTTCTTTTCTTTCCAGTGTCTTCTTCTCCATCCAAAATGTAATAAGTGGACGACCATATGAAACTGTTGTCGAAAGTAAGCAGGTATTGCTGCTGGGTTGCACCATATGACCGAGTTCGGTGGACCGCTCTGATTGCTAAAGAGACCGAAGAAGACGTATTTACTTCAAATATCTGCTATATTAGATGTTGTCACTATTATTTTGGGCGGCGGAGCGCTGCTGATCTGCAAGATTTGAGGATTTCCAACTTGTCAGATATTCTAAGCTGCCATAAATTCTTGCGGCGGCGAGGAACAATCCTATGCAGCCTCGGATTGATTTGTGGGCCCGCTCAACTGATGTGTGTCCAAAATGCTGATGTCATGGAAAAGGCGTTCCCTCAGCATGCCAAAAATACTGTCCTAATTGACCCTCCCTTACCGTGCCTGTTGGTACCCTGAGCTTTCTTGTCTTGTCATCTCTCGTTCGGACGTCCAACCGTCCACTCGCTCATTCGATTAGTGGGAAATGGCCTCTTTAATGGCAACGCAGTTCATTTGCACGCGCACTTGTCCCGCATTTGTCCACCTCGTTGCGTGCTGAGCTTTCGAAAACCGTGCTACAAGGTCAATGCCGGCCAGACAAGCACGGAGTTAGTCAAAGTTAAAGTACCAATGATTGTCACACACACACTAGGTGTGGTGAAATGTGTCCTCTGCATTTGACCCATCCCCTTGTTCACCCCCTGGGAGGTGAGGGGAGCAGTGGGCAGCAGCGGTGGCCGCGCCCGGGAACCATTTTCGGTGATGTAACCCCCAATTCCAACCCTTGATGCTGAGTGCCAAGCAGGGAAGTAACAGGTCCCATTTTTATAGTCTTTAGTATGACTCGGCCGGGGTTTGAACTCACAACCTACCAATCTCAGGGCGGACGCTCTAACCACTAGGCCACTTAGTAGGTAGTAACAAGACTAGCATAGAACAATTTCCTTTGCGGATCAATAAAGTTTGTCGAAGTCTAAGTCTATAGCTTTGTGAGCTACAGTGCTAACATCACATTACATTTTAACCAGGCTTTATATTAAGATGTGTAGCAAAGCCTGTTTTTGTTTGGCTAGGATACACAGTACACACCTTATCCTCATTCAATGTGTTTTCTTTATTTTCATGACTATTTACTGATTTGCACACTCTTGGCATTCTCTCGATGAGCTTCAAGCCCACCTGTGAAGTGAAAACCTATTGAAGCTCATCGAGAGAATGCCAAGAGTGTGCAAAAAAAGTAATCAGAGCAAAGGGTGGCTATTTTGAAGAAACTAGTATATAAAACATGTTTTCAGTTATTTCACCGTTTTTTTGTTAAGTGCATAACTCCACATTCATAGTTTTGAATGTAGTCTTTAGTATGACTCGGCCGGGGTTTGAACTCACAACCTACCAATCTCAGGGCGGACACTCTAACCACTAGGCCACTTAGTAGATAGTAACAAGACTAGCATAGAACAATTTCCTTTGCGGATCAATAAAGTTTGTCGAAGTCTAAGTCTATAGCTTTGTGAGCTACAGTGCTAACATCACATTACATTTTAACCAGGCTTTATATTAAGATGTGTAGCAAAGCCTGTTTTTGTTTGGCTAGGATACACAGTACACACCTTATCCTCATTCAATGTGTTTTCTTTGATTTGCACACTCTTGGCATTCTCTCGATGAGCTTCAAGCCCACCTGTGAAGTGAAAACCTATCGAAGCTCATCGAGAGAATGCCAAGAGTGTGCAAAAAAAGTAATCAGAGCAAAGGGTGGCTATTTTGAAGAAACTAGTATATAAAACATGTTTTCAGTTATTTCACCGTTTTTTTGTTAAGTACATAACTCCACATTCATAGTTTTGATGCCTTCAGTGACAATCTACGATGTAAATAGTCATGAAAATAAAGAAAACACATTAAATGAGAAGGTGTGTCCAAACTGTTGGCCAGTACTGTACATTATTTATCCCACAATGGAGAAATTGTGGTTGCGTTGCAGATTTAAAAATTAAGATCGATACTGAAATATCGATACCACCAATACCGGACCTTTATGCTCTAATACCTATTGTCAAATAAATATATTGATACTTTTCATACTTGAATGTTTTGAGATAATGTGTTGAGAAATAACAGGAAAACTATGTAAAGTTCCTAAATAATTGAGATCTAAATGAAACGTGATTAGTGGGAACTACTTTCTAGCGGCACACTGAAAAGTATTACAAATTAATAAAATGACTACAATTAAAATGTGTCACTTAGTACCGTATTATTCGGACTATAAGGCGCACTTAAAATCCTCTCATCTCAAAAATCGACGGTGTGCCTTATAACCTGGTGCGCCTAAAGTACGGAATAATTCTGGTTGTGGTTACTGACCTCGAAGCAATTTTATTTGGTACATGCTGTAATGATAAGTGTGACCAGTAGATGGTAGTCACACATAAGAGATAAGTGTAGACTGCAATATGACGCCAGTTAACAACACCAAAACTTGAAATGTTCCATTGAAAATAAAGAACATTACACACGGCACTCAAAAATCTGTTTTAGTACGACTTTGAAGCCGCGCCCTTGATGGATTGTCGGCCCATTACGGCTACCGTAGTCAGAGAAACTAGTATTATTATGGTGTGTGTAAAAGGACCGCAAATTGGCACCCATTAGCAGACATATCTGCCGTTTTGTTTCACAATATTATGCAAAACCAACTTTTCTTACCTTCTGATACCTGCTGATGTGTATTTGAGATCTGAATGAGTCCTGGAAATTTGTGCATGTCCGCCACTGGAGTCCGTGACGATGCTGTGGTCGATAAGCTTCTTCTTTTTCGCTATCTACTTGTGGCCAAAGAGACCTTCTGGAGGAAAGTTCTGTGGTCAGATGAAACAAAAATTGAGCTGTTTGGCCACAATACCCAGCAATATGTTTGGAGGAGAAAAGGGGAGGCCTTTAAAGGCCTACTGAAACCCACTACTACCGACCACGCAGTCTGATAGTTTATATATCAATGATGAAATCTTAACATTGCAACACATGCCAATACGGCCGGGTTAGATTAGTAAAGTGCAATTTTAAATTTCCCGCGAAATATCCTGCTGAAAACGTCTCGGTATGATGACGTTTGCGCGTGACGTCAAGGATTGTAGCGGACATTTTGGGACACCTTTGTGGCCAGCTATTAAGTCGTCTGTTTTCATCGCAAAATTCCACAGTATTCTGGACATCTGTGTTGGTGAATCTTTTGCAATTTGTTTAATGAACAATGGAGATAGCAAAGAAGAACGCTGTAGGTGGGAAGTGGTGTATTAGCGGCCGGCTGCAGCAACACAAACACGTAGCGGCTACGTCGTAGCCGGTGTTTCATTGTTTACATTCCCGAACGATGACAGTCAAGCTTTACCATTGGCCTGTGGAGAACTGGGAGAACAGAGACTCTTACCAGGGGGACTTTGAGTTGGATACGCATGCTTGTGGAGATGGGACAACAGAGCCTCTTACCAGGAGGACTTTGAGTTGGATATGCGGTACCGTGAGTACGCAGCTGCGGCTTCCAAACATTTGATCGCTTGCCCGTACGTGCGTGCCGCTATGTGCATGTCACGTACGTAACTTTGGGGAAATATAAGTGCTGTATGAACTTTGCGGAGGTGAACGGT
Source organism: Entelurus aequoreus (assembly GCF_033978785.1). Lineage (NCBI taxonomy): Eukaryota > Metazoa > Chordata > Actinopteri > Syngnathiformes > Syngnathidae > Entelurus > Entelurus aequoreus. Next base: position 13,316,781 of record NC_084751.1, on the reverse strand, counting down.
ACTTTGGGCTGTGGGATTGAGTGTGTTGTGCGGGGGTTTGATTTGTATTGGCGGGTTATATGGACGGGAGGGGGGAGGTGATTGTTATGCGAGATTAATTTGTGGCATATTCAATATAAGCCTGGTTGTGTTGTGGCTAATAGAGTATATATATGTCTTGTGTTTATTTACTGTTTTAGTCATTCCCAGCTGAATATCAGGTCCCACCCGCCTCTCACAGCATCTTCCCTATCTGAATCGCTTCCACTGCCCTCTAGTCCTTCACTCTCACTTTCCTCATCCACAAATCTTTCATCCTCGCTCAAATTAATGGGGAAACCGTCGCTTTCTCGGTCCGAATCGCTCTCGCTGCTTGTGGCCATGATTGTAAACAATGTGCAGATGTGAGGAGCTCCACAACCTGTGACGTCACGCTACTTCCGGTACAGGCAAGGCTTTTTTTATCAGCGACAAAAAGTTGCGAACTTTATCGTCGATGTTCTCTACTAAATCCTTTCAGCAAAAATATGGCAATATCGCGAAATGATCAAGTATGACACATAGAATGGATCTGCTATCCCCGTTTGAATAAGAAAATCTCATTTCGGTAGGCCTTTAATCCCAGGAACCCCATGCCTACCGTCAAGCATGGTGGTGGTAGTATTATGCTTTGGGCCTGTTTTGCTGCCAATGGAACTGGTGCTTCAATTGGGACAATGAAAAAAAATTATTCAGGACATCCTCAGATCATCATCATTGGTCTTGGGCGCAGTTGGGTGTTCCAGCAAGACAATGATCCCAAACATATACTACCGTTCAAAAGTTTGAGGTCACATTGAAATGTCCTTATTTTTGAAGGAAAAGCACTGTACTTTTCAATGAAGATAACTTTAAACTAGTCTTAACTTTAAAGAAATACACTCTATACATTGCTAATGTGGTAAATGACTATTTTAGCTGCAAATGTCTGGTTTTTGGTGCAATATCTACATAGGTGTATAGAGGCCCATTTCCTGCAACTATCACTCCAGTGTTCTAATGGTACAATGTGTTTGCTCATTGGCTCAGAAGGCTAATTGATGATTAGAAAACCCTTGTGCAATCATGTTCACACATCTGAAAACAGTTTAGCTCGTTACAGAAGCTACAAAACTGACCTTCCTTTGAGCATATTGAGTTTCTGGAGCATCACATTTGTGGGGTCAATTAAACGCTCAAAATGGCCAGAAAAAGAGAACTTTCATCTGAAACTCGACAGTCTATTCTTGTTCTTAGAAATGAAGGCTATTCCACAAAATTGTTTGGGTGACCCCAAACTTTTGAACGGTAGTGTATGTCAAAAGTGGTAAAGGAATGGCTAAATCAGGCTAGAATTAAGGTTTTACGATGGAGTCTTTACAAGTGTATGTAAACTTTTGATCGTGACTGTGTTTGGAAAGCTGGCATGTTTGTCATTCGGGTCAAATGTGTGAGTAAATGTTAAAGACCTCCTAAGGGTTAAGGTCAAGTATGTATGAATGTGTGTGTGTGTTAGTTCAATTCCTTACGACCCTTGTGGGGTCTGACAGCTTGGTCCCCACCAAGTGTTGGACACTTAAGGGCATATACTCGTGTGTGTGTGTGTGTGTGTGTGAGAGAATGTGTGTGTTCCTGACTTTGCTCAGTTTCAAGGACACATTTCACACTAAAGACCAGCTAATTGGAGGAGAGCTTGTTAAAGCGGGGACAAAGGCCAAGTCCCCTATTATTGAGGAAACGGCTGCTTTTCGGGGGGTCAAGGTTAGGGTTAGTTTTTGGTTGCCTGTGATTTTGTTTACGGTATGTCTATGTAAAAAAAAAAAACTTAGATGTGATGGTGGGTGGCCGTGAAGGTTTTGTGCGTGTCTCGCCAATTTTAGTTACTTCATGTTTGACATTCTCGTGGCAGGCCCAGACCACGTTTGGCTTCCTCGCGCTCCCAGGCGATCTTTATCATCATTGGACACCCTGTTTATTCGACCCCCCTTCGCCGCCACCTCTCGATGAAAATCCTAACTTCTCGGGCCAGTTCCTGTCACCGATTGAAGCTCAAAAATGTTTCTCCTCCATTACCCCGTGATATGTTAATGTCTTTGCACAATGCACAATGAGCAGTTACCCGTCTCGAACCCCGGCAAACAAAAACATCGACACGTTTGCGTCACCGGAGAGACTCTAAAGTCCTGGAATAAAGTGTTTTATAAATGCACATAACAACCTCGTAATTGCCGTCAGGGTGCGCCGATGCCAGCGTCTTTAAAAACGCTGCTCGGCCAACGTCGCGATAAAACGCCTCCCTGCTTGTCCTCATCCTCTCCTTTCATTGACCTATTTGTATCCATCTGCATCCATCTGAATGGTATGCTGCGGTCACATGATTTAAACAGCTTGACTCGGACAGGCTGACATTGTTTTGTTGGGCAGAAGAGCCACCAAAGCCCCATACAAACTTCTTTTTTCTTTTTTTTCTTTTTTTTTTTGTGAGGTTCGTGGGGGAATACCGCATTCACAATACTGAATAACAAGATCAGACAAACTATGTGAGCAATGCCCAAACAGGTCATGTTACAACCAAAATAAGCAACCCTTGGACGCCTCTCAAAAGACATAATTTAAAACACTGCAAATGCAATGAAAAGAAATTGTAATTCTTAACTTATTTGTGCACTCGACATGTTAGGGTTGTATGGTATACACTGCAAAAAGTCAGTGTTCAAAAAGAAGAAAAAAAAATACAAAAATTAGGGGTATTTTATTTGAACTAAGCAAAATTATCTACCTATAGAACAAGAAAATTTGGCTTGTCAAGACTTTCCAAAACAAGTAAAATTAGCTTACTTCAATGAACCCAAAAATACCTTAAAATAAGTATATTCTCACTAATAACAAATGCACTTTTATTGGTACCAATGATTGTCACACACACACTAGGTGTGGGCGAAATTATTCTCTGCATTTGACCCATCACCCTTGATCACCCCCTGGGAGGTGAGGGGAGCAGTGAGCAGCAGCAGTGGCCGCGCCCGGGAATAATTTTTGGTGATTTAACCCCCAATTCCAACCCTTAATGCTGAGTGCCAAGCAGGGAAGTAATGGCTCCCATTTGTATAGTCTTTGGTATGACTCGGCTGTGGTTTGAACTCACAACCTACCGATCTCAGGGCAGACACTCTAACCCAGGGGTCGGGAACCCGCGGCTCTAGAGCCGCATGCGGCTCTTTGGCGCCGCCCTAGTGGCTCTCTGAAGCTTTATAAAAAATGTATGAAAAATGGAAAAAGATGAGGGGAAAAAAAAAATTTTTTGTTTTAATATGGTTTCTGTAGGAGGACAAACATGACACAAACCTCCCTAATTGTTATAAAGCACACTGTTTGTATTAAACATGCTTCACTGATTCGAGTATTTGGCGAGCGGCGTTTTGTCCTACTGATTTTGGCGGTCCTTGAACTCACCTTCAGTTTGTTTACATGTATAATGTTCTCCGACTTTCTAGGACTTGTTTTATGCCACTTCTTTTTCTGTCTCATTTTGTCCACCAAACTTTTAACGTCGTGCGTGAATACACAAAGGTGAGTTTTGTTGTTATTGACTTGTGTGGAGTGCTAATCAAACATATTTGGTCACTGCATGACTGCAAGCTAATCGATGCTAACATGCTATTTAGGCTAGCTATATGTACATATTGCATCATTATGCCTCATTTGTAGCTATATTTGAGCTCATTTAGTTTCCTTTAAGTCATCTCAATTCAATGTATATCTCATGACACACTATCTGTATGTAATATGGCTTCTAATTTGTTGCGGCTCCAGACAGATTTGTTTTTGTATTTTTGGTCCAATATGGCTCTTTCAACATTTTGGGTTGCCGACCCCTGCTCTAACCACTAGACCACTTAGTAGGTATAAGTATAAATATAAATATATTCAAGGTATCCGCGGGGTCTTAAAAAGTCTAAAAAAGTCTTAAATCCAATCATTTGAATTTAAGGCCTTAAAATGTCTAAAATTCTCCTAAAATCTCATAAAAGGTCTTAAATACGATTTTTACAGGTCTTAAAAATGTATTGACGATACTTTTATTTAAAACATGCATAAACTTCAATCTTGCTTTTTTTTAAATGTTTGGATTTTTAAGGACGCACACCAGCTAGTGTTATGTGCCCGCATCGTTGTGTTACAGCTAAGCATAGCGGCGGAGGAAAACTTAACGAAAGCCCACAGCAAAGCCAAACGACTTGCAAAAGATGGGCAAGTAAAAGTTCAACGATTTAGTTGGTGTTGTTTACGTGAGTCATATTGCCATCATAGTGCAGTCTTCACGTACCTCTTATGGTCGTGAGTTCAAACCCCGGCCGAGTCATACCAAAGACTATACAAATGGGACCCATTACCTCCCTGCTTGACACTCAGCATCAAGGGTTGGAATTGGGGGTTAAATCACCAAAAATGATTCCCGGGCGCAGCCACCGCTGCTGCTCACTGCTCCCCTTACCTCCCAGGGGGTGATCAAGGGTGATGGGTCAAATGCAGAGAATAATTTCGCCACACCTAGTGTGTGTGTGACAATCATTGGTACTTTAACCTTCATGTGTGACTGCCATCATATTGCAGTCCACACGTATCTCTTATGTGTGGCTGCCATCTGCTGGTCACACTTATCATTACACCATGTACCAAAAAAATTGCTTCGAGGTCGGTAAGCAAAACCAGAATTATTCCGTACATTAGGCGCACTGTCGTGTTTTGAGAACATTAAAGGATTTTAAGTGCGCCTTATAGTCCGGAAAATACGATACTTACAATTCATTCTGGACCTCTGATGTTACTTTGTCGTTGTATTTTTTGAAATGGTCTTAAATTATTTTCAAGATGGTCTTAAAAAAGTCTTAAATTTGACATGTTGAAACCTGCAGAAACCCTGATATTGTTTTTCTATAATTTTACCACTCCAGTTACCGTAATTCAGAGCTATAGAGCACACCAGTATTTAAGCCGCACCCACCAATTTTTAAAAGAAAAAAATAGTTTTACATATATTAGCCGCACTGGACTATAAGCCGCAGATATGTACCGGTACGAATGTTTTTGTAAATGTTTATTTACATACCTTAATTTTTGCTAAATGGTGTCTGTGACGCGGCAGTAAAACGGCTGATCAAACAAAACAGAAGTCATTGTCATGGACCCACTAGCTGCAGAAAGTAGTAATGTGTACTTTAGTCATTGAGTGTGTGGTCCACAAAAGAAAATAGCAGCAAGGTTCTCTGTCAAAAAACTGTTATTAACTGCCGCGGCTTAGACAACCTCCTGATGTAGTGGTTTTTTTTTTTGGTTTTTTTTTACTAATCCCACAAGATGGCAGTAGCTGCATTTAAAGTATCATGAGCGGTTTACCATGCAGCAGATTCATCTACCTCTGCATTGGAGACGAAAAAATAAATATTGTCCCATCTTAATGGTTAGAGTTTAAAAAAAAAGAAAAATCCTGTCCCATCCCAGTCCTGTTTTTTCAAAATGTATGGCAACAAGAACAGGTAATATGTGGTAATATACAATATAAATAAAACGCATACAGTAGTACCTTAATTTACAAGATTAATTGGTTGTGTAATTGAGCTCTTAACTCATAACACTTGTATCTCTAATCAACGTCTCCCATTGACATAAATGTAATTAGTACTTCTCCCCCGGCCCCTAAAAAAACAGCCAAATTGTAACATGTAACATGCCTTTAAAAAAAAACTAAAACTTTTAGATAATAAATATTGTATGAAAAATAATACAAAAAAATGAGAGATGTCCGATAATGGCTTTTTTGCCGATATCCGATATTCTGATATTGTCCAACTCTTAATTACCGATTCCAATATAAACCGATACCGATATATACAGTCGTGGAATTGACACATTATTATGCCTAATTTTGTTGTGATGCCCCGCTGGATGCATTAAACAATGTAACAAGGTTTTCCAAAATAAATCAACTCAAGTTATGGAAAAAAATGCCAACATGGCACTGCCATATTTATTATTGAAGTCACAAAGTGCATTATTTTTTTTAACATGCCTCAAAACAGCAGCTTGGAATTTGGGACATGCTCTCCCTGAGAGAGCATGAGGAGGTTGAGGTGGGCGGGGTTGAGGTGTGTGTGTGTGGGGTGGGGTGGGGGGGTGGGGGGGGGTAGGGGGCAGCAGGGGGTGTATATTGTAGCGTCCCGGAAGAGTTAGTGCTGCAAGGGGTTCTGGGTAGGGATGTCCGATAATGGCTTTTTTGCCGATATCCGATATTCCGATATTGTCCAACTCTTAATTACCGATATCAACCGATACCGATATATACAGTCGTGGAATTAACGCATTATTATGCCTAATTTAGACAACCAGGTATGGTGAAGATAAGGTCCTTTTTTTTAAAATCATATAATAAGATAAATAAATTAAAAACATTTTCTTGAATAAAAAAGAAAGTAAAACAATATAAAAACAGTTACATAGAAACTAGTAATTAATGAAAATGAGTCAAATTAACTGTTAAAGGTTAGTACTATTAGTGGACCAGCAGCACGCACAATCATGTGTGCTTACGGACTGTATCCCTTGCAGACTGTATTGATATATATTGATATATAATGTAGGAACCAGAATATTAGGAAAGAAACAACCCTTTTGTGCGAATGAGTGTAAATGGGGGAGGAAGGTTTTTTTGGGTTGGTGCACTAATTGTAAGTGTATCTTGTGTTTTTTATGTTGATTTAATAAAAATAAAAATAAAAATAAAATTTAAAAAACGATACCATAATAAAAAAAACGATACTGATAATTTCCGATGTTACATTTTAAAGCATTTATCGGCCGATAATAACGGCAGGTCGATATTATCGGACAACTCTATTTCTGGGTATTTGTTCTGTTGTGTTTATGTTGTGTTACGGTGCGGATGTTCTCCCGAAATGTGTTTGTCATTCTTGTTTGGTGTGGTTTCACAGTGTGGCACATATTTGTAACAGTGTTAAAGTTGTTTATACGGACACCCTCAGTGTGACCTGTATTGCTGTTCACCAAGTATGCGTGGCATTCACTTGTGTGTGTGAAAAGCCGTAGATATTATGTGATTGGGCCGGCACGCAAAGGCAGTGCCTTTAAGGTTTATTGGCGCTCTGTACTTCTCCCTACGTCCGTGTACACAGCGGCGTTTTAAAAAGTCATACATTTTACGGTTTGAAACCGATACCGATCATTTCCGATGTTACATTTTAAAGCATTTATCGGCCGATAATATTGGCAGTCTGATATTATCGGACATCTCTAGTTCATAGTTTTGAAAACCCAGAAATGGAGTTAAAATAATACCCTTATAACTCCAAAAATTGATTGCTTTTCATAAAAACAACTCAACAATTTAACACTCGCATCTTATAAATTGGGTTATCAAATGAACCCAGCATTTTTTAGCGCGTAACGCTGCTTGAGGCTGAGCCAATCAGTGGCCACGATACTGGACAGCGCGCTCCGAATCGACATAGTTGCCAATACTGCTGTCGTATCTATATATTTTTTGTTAATTTTGCCATTGGTATGCTTGAAAATGCTTAATTTAGGCCAACGATACGTAGAACATGTTCAAAAACAATTTCAAATGTAAAAAAAATATGTCATGCCACAAACTTTAAAGTGAGATGTGGCGAGAGACGACTGTACTTGATTAGTACAAAATAAGTTTTACAAGCAGAATACTGCACAATGTGTTTAGTCTGTCAAAATCACCTGTACGTAATGTAATAGCGTTCGGTAATAATATATTATTATAATATTCGGGACTACCTGACAGCTAAGTGAGTTTGATAGATATATTGTTGTTTTTTTACTTTGCACTGTAATTCATATTTTACCACATCGGTTTCTCCGTTGGTATTTGCTCCTTCCATTGCTGTTCTTCAAATATCTTCTGGCGGAAAACAGCTGCTGGAAGCACTTTCAGCCTCTGGGCCGTGTAGTTCTTTTGATTTATGTCACAGTGTGGGCTTACAGTATACAAAGAAAATGACAAAAACGTTGTCCCAATGATGTAATTAAAAGAAAATTCGATTGCCATTCCGCAGGATATCCCAAAAAAATGTCGGCCTCCCCGCTGCACGGGCTTTAAAAGGTCGATCGGAGCTGTTGATGTGTCATATTGTTGTTTACATTGAACTCATCAGCGGAGTTACGGCTTTTACAACATTGGTTCTGTTTCGTGTAGTACAGGGGAGTACGGGGTTGGTTGTCACATGGGTCGGTCGTCAAACTCCTTATAGCTCACCACCAGATTAAAATGTCTCTCAAATTGCAGGGTTTCCCTTAATATAAATGATCGTGGCGGTCCGCCATGGCAAAATAAAAACCGCCACACCTTAACCCAGGGGTAGGGAACCTATGGCTCTAGAGCAGGGGTGTCAAACGTACGGCCCGCGGGCCGGATCAGGCCCGCGAACAGGTTTTATCCGGCCCGCGGGATGAGTTTGCTAAGTATAAAAATGAACGGAAATGTTTGAATGAAAGAAACTGCTGTTCTAAATGTGTCCACTAGATGTCACAATAGCAATTATTTTTATCTTTGTAGATGATGCTACATATGTACAAAATAAACCACATCAGTCGAGGAAAATGAGCAAACTACATAAATAACATCCTAATTTGATTTTGATGTAATTTTTTTATCTTGATAGATTGAAACTTAACACCAATGAGTTGACTGATGAACATTATCACATAATTTATTCAGAAAGTATAAGTAACAACAAATGAAGATAGAATACTATTAACCGCAACATGTAGGTGTAAAAAAACAATATTATTATTTGTACAATTTCAGAATGTGCTTGTTCTATTTTTAAACCAAAAAAACCAATGTGAAGTTGTCTTTATTTTTAAGTTATCATGCCGTGATTTTACCAGTCCGGCCCACTTGGGAGTAGATTTTTCTCCATGTGGCCCCCGATCTAAAATGAGTTTGACACCCCTGCTCTAGAGCCAGATGTGGCTCTTTTGATGACTGCATCTGGCTCTCAGATAAATCTTAGCTGACATTACTTAACAGGATAAGTACTGAATAATTCCGCTGGTAATCACAGTGTTAAAAATAACGTTCAAGATATAAAACATTCTCATGCATTTTAATCCATCGATCCGTTTTCTACCGCACCTGTTCAAGAAGTCGCATTAATGGTAAGAAGAATTGTATTTATTATTGGTAAGCTTCAGAATAACATTGTTATTAAAAAGAATGAGAGACTTATTATACTCTTAAAAATGTTGGTCTTACTTAAAACGCATGCATTTAGTTGTATTCAGTGTTAAAAAAAAATATTATATGGCTCCCACGGAAATACATTTTAAAATATATATAAAAAATTTGGCTTTCATGGCTCTCTCAGCCAAAAAGGTTCCCGACCCCTGCCTTAACCCTTGTGTGGTGTTTGGGTCTGTGGGACCCGTTTTCCTTTTCTATTAAAAGAAAAATGTATACAATTAATTCATTTTTCAAACTGAGACTCACTGACTTTGGCTCATATATCAGAATACATATTTAATGACCACACACATACACCCCCCCTACACATTTCTATTACATATAAGATGTCCTGGTCCACTGGACCCGGGGCTAATAGAAGTGTGGAAATTGATGTTCTGTGTACCACACGCACACACACACACACACACACACACACACACACACACACACACACACACACACACACACACACACACACACACACACACACACACACACACACAGCAGGCCTAGACAGGAGGAGGACAGAGTGTAGGTACACAGAACATCAGAGGGTCAAATGTGCGAGAAAATGAGAGCAGACAGTGTTGACAAACAATGTTGCAACCTTGTGTGGGAACCGCAGGTGCAGACACAACAAAAGAAGAATCCCAGTGGGATGCAGAAAATGTGAGAGAAATTTTCCGTGCCACGTTCATATTGTTGTTACTCAGCCAGCGTTTGTGGGTCTGATGGACCCGTTGCATTTTGTGGCTTTTAATGCCTCACAATTAAACACGTTTATGTTATAAAATACTGTTCAGTGACCACACGAAATTGGTGCAGTTCAGCTAAATTTGTTGGTTTTCTGACATGGACTTGTTTCTTCAGCATTGTCCACACATTTAAGTCAGGACTTTGGGAAGGCCATTCCAAAACCTTAATTATAGCCTGATTTAGCCATTCCTTTACCACTTTTGACGTGTGTTTGGGGTCATTGTCCTGTTGGAACACCCAACTGCACCCAAGACCCAACCTCATCAGGGCTGATTATTTTAGGTTGTCCTGAAGAATTTGGAGGTAATCCTCCTTTTTCATTGTCCCATTTACTCTCTGTAAAGCACCAGTTCCATTGGCAGCAAAACAGACCCAGAGCATAATACGACCACCGCCATGCTTGACGGTAAGGATAGTGTTCCTGGGATTTAAAGTCCTCACCTTTTCTCCTCCAAACATATTGCTGGGTATTGTGGCCAAACAGCTCAATTTTTGTTTCATCTGACCACAGAACTTTCCTCCAGAAGGTATTATCTCTGTCCATGTGATGTCAGTTGAAACAAAAATGTAACTGTAATATCTTTGCAATGCGGTCTGCTGAAAATGATGGAAAGTGCCACTCTATACAGCAACTGACGCTGTGATCAATGTTGGAATTGCCACAAAACACTTTTTAAGATATTTAAGACTCTACTACCGTCTGGCAGTTAAAGTAGATAGTGCCCGCCTCCAAATTATCCCATTTCATTTGTCAGGTAAACGGCAACAAATGGGGACAAATGAATCCCATTCCTACTGTATTCTGTATGTATGTATATTCAGTGTACTTAAGTTGTTTATTTTTTTTATTTGTTGATGTTTTATTCCAACACAAACGTGCATGTGTGTGACTTCCATGAAACTGCAAATATGTATTGTTTCTGCATTTTGCCCAAATTATTGGACATGGACTACTGTACAAGCGCAACACTTTGCAAATGTGTACAGCTCTGGTAATGGGTACATTCGCACCCACCGGCACAAATGTACTTCAAAATGTAACAATCAAAATAAATATGACTTTTTTTTTGTTTACTAGGCCATGCATATACAAACCCCGTTTCCATTTGAGTTGGGAAATCGTGTTAGATGTAAATATAAACGGAATACAATGATTTGCAAATCATTTTCAACCCATATTTAGTTGAATATGCTACAAAGACAACATATTTGATGTTCAAACTGATAAACATTTTTTTTTTTGTGCAAATAATCATTAACTTTAGAATTTGATGCCAGCAACACGTGACAAAGAAGTTGGGAAAGGTGGCAATAAATACTGATAAAGTTGAGGAATGCTCATCAAACACTTATTTGGAACATCCCACAGGTAAACCGGCTAATTGGGAACAGGTGGGTGCCATGATTGGGTATAAAAGTAGATTCCATGAAATGCGCAGTCATTCACAAACAAGGATGGGGTGAGGGTCACCACTTTGTCAACAAATGCGTGAGCAAATTGTTGAACAGTTTAAGAAAAACCTTTCTCAACCAGCTATTGCAAGGAATTTAGGGATTTCACCATCTACGGTCCGTAATATCATCAAAGGGTTCAGAGAATCTGGAGAAATCACTGCACGTAAGCAGCTAAGCCCGTGACCTTCGATCTCTCAGGCTGTACTGCATCAACAAGCGACATCAGTGTGTAAAGGATATCACCACATGGGCTCAGGAACACTTCAGAAACCCACTGTCAGTAACTACAGTTGGTCAGTACATATGTAAGTGCAAGTTAAAACTGTCCTATGCAAGGCGAAAACCGTTTATCAACAACACCCAGAAACGCCGTCGACTTCGCTGGGCCTGAGCTCATCTAAGATGGACTGATACAAAGTGGAAAAGTGTTTTGTGGTCTGACGAGTCCACATTTCAAATTGTTTTTGGAAACTGTGGACGTCATGTCCTCCGGACCAAAGAGGAAAAGAACCATCCGGATTGTTATAGGCGCAAGGTTGAAAAGCCAGCATCTGTGATGGTATGGGGGTGTATTAGTGCCCAAGACATGGGTAACTACACATCTGTGAAGGCACCATTAATGCTGAAAGGTACATACAGGTTTTGGAGCAACATATGTTGCCACCCAAGCAACGTTACCATGGACGCCCCTGCTTATTTCAGCAAGACAATGCCAAGCCATGTGTTACATCAACGTGGCTTCATAGTAAAAGACGGAAAATGTGTGGCGCATTATGAAGCCTAAAATAGCACAACGGAGACCCCCGGACTGTTGAACAACTTAAGCTGTACATCAAGCAAGAATGGGAAAGAATTCCACCTGAGAAGCTTCAAAAATGTGTCTCCTCAGTTCCCAAACGTTTACTGAGTGTTGTTAAAAGGAAAGGCCATGTAACACAGTGGTGAACATGCCCTTTCCCAACTACTTTGGCATGTGTTGCAGCCATGAAATTCTAAGTTAATTATTATTTGCAAAAAAAAAAAAAAAAATTATGAGTTTGAACATCAAATATCTTGTCTTTGTAGTGCATTCAATTGAATATGGGTTGAAAATTATTCGCAAATCATTGTATTCCGTTTATATTTACATCTAACACAATTTCCCAACTCATATGGAAACAGGGTTTGTATAATATGCATTAGTTTGACCATTTTAAATCAACGATAATAAAAAGGACATGCTTGGAAATAGCATAAAAATGCCCCAAAAAGCTGGAAAAACCCGATTCATAGCGTTACTTTTTGGTGTAACCATCATGAGCATTCTGTTCAGGTATATTTCTTTTATATTTTTGATAAATCATCATATTTATGTATTACTAAATTTAAATAGGTATTGATCAATCCTTAAGCTGTGTGTATTTGATTTCAGTTTGCTTTTGACATCTTATTTAAAATTGTAGTTGAAACTTTTACAACCTTGTGTTGCGCTCATGATGGCGTAACCAAACTAGATTATTTTGAATATGTATTCCCTTTTTTACATTTAGTATATTTAAATATACTGTGTTTTATGCTTTTTTCTTTTTGGAACATGTACTATACATATAATACAATAAAGTCCCATATAAAATGATGTTTCCAGCAATACTTTAATTTTTGCCTTTGAAAGTAACACTCCAATATCCATTAGTGGAGCTGTACACAAATATAAGAAACCTCGCCCAGCCAGCCGCTGCATAAACGAGCAGACATGCAGTAACAGTTTCCATGAGCAACAGGTGCTTTCACTTACACCGACGTATTCGACTCCTGGCCCCGATGTCCAGGCCTGGCGCGGCCGCGCCGGATAAAACATATTACGAGGTGACACAGGTGCAACAAAGCTAACAGGGGAGTTGTCGTTTGAGTTCAGAGAAAGTGCAATCTTAAAGGGAAAACCGTTAATGCGTTAAACTTGATATTATTGGTGGTTTCGGGTAAAAGTAGGTCCAATCTTACCATTTTTCTGCTTCATTTCCATCGCCGCAGAAAATATATTGACGTCAAAATCGTTGCCATCCTTTTTATTTGAATTCCACATGGTCAGTTTCCTCCCATGCTTTCATTCACAACCGCACACCTTGACATTTTCTAAAGGCCACGTAAAGGTGAGACGGTTTCCGTTCCGAGCTGTGTGGCATGAGATGTTTTGTGCGTCCGTCTCAAACGGTTTATTCTGTGCGATATTATCAGGGTACTAAGCGGTCATGAAGTCTGTCACTGATACGCCCCCCCCAACCCCGCCCAAAAATATCGTAATAGCTGACATTTCCAAAGGGGAGAACTCGTGGAGTTCAGAAGGGACAATGCGGATGGTCTTTTTGCCGCTGTTGACTTTGTGGCACCGAGGGCACCCATTTTTCGGGGGGGGTGGGGGGGGGGTTGGCCAAAATGTAGCCTTGGTGCTGGAATTTTTGCTATAAGTAAGTCCACGTCGTGACATTGCTGGTTTTATGAGCAGAGGAGCATGTTCGGCAGCGCACAATCACGGAGTACTTACAAGCAGACAAATGTGTAGACAGAAAAGGGAGAACGGACGCATTTTGGCTTAAAGGCCTACGGAAATGATTTTTTATTTATTTAAACGGGGATAGCAGATCCATTCTATGTGTCGTACTTGATCATTTCGCGATATTGCCATATTTTTGTATTTTTGCCATATTTAGTAGAGAACATCCACGATAAAGTTCGCAACTTTTGGTCGCTGATAAAAAAAAAGTTTTGCCTGTACCGGAAGTAGCGTGACGTCGCAGGTTGAAAGGCTCCTCACATTTCCCCATTGTTTACACCAGCAGCGAGAGCGATTCGAGCGATTTGAGCGAGGATGAAAGATTTGTGGATGAGGTACGTGAGAGTAAAGGACTAGAGTGCAGTGCAGGACGTATCTTTTTTCGCTCTGATCGTAACTTAGGTAAAAGGGCTCATTGGATTCCACACTTTCTCCTTTTTCTATTGTGGATCACGGATTTGTATTTTAAACCACCTCGGATACTATATCCTCTTGAAAATGAGAGTCGAGAACGCGAAATGGACATTCACAGTGACTTTTATCTCCACGACAATACATCGGCGAAGCTCTTTAGCTACTGAGCTAACGTGATAGCATCGGGCTCAAATGCAGATAGAAAAAAAATAAATAAATCCCTGACTGGAAGGATAGACAGAAAATCAACAATACTATTAAACCATGGACATGTAACTACACGGTTAATGTTTTCCAGCCTGGCGAAGGTTAACAATGCTGTTGCTAACGATGCCATTGAAGCTAGCTTAGCAACCGGACCTCACAGACCTATGCTAAAAACATTAGCTATCCACCTACGCCAGCCAGCCCTCATCTGCTCATCAACACCCGTGCTCACCTGCGTTCCAGCGATCGACGGTGCGACGGAGGTTAAGGTGAGTTCGGCGGCTAGCGTGTCTGCTATCCATCTCTGTCCTCCTGGTTGTGTTGCTGTAGTCCGCCGCTAATACACCGATCCCACCTACAGCTTTCTTCTTTGCAGTCTTCATTGTTCATTAAACAAATTGCAAAAGATTCACCAACACAGATGTCCAGAATACTGTGGAATTTTGAGATGAAAACAGAGCTTTTTGTATTGGATTCAATGTGTCCGCATACTTCCCGTTTCAACGATTGACGTCACGCGCATACGTCATCATACATAGACATTTTCAAACGGAAGTTTAGCGGGAAATTTAAAATGTCACTTTATAAGTTAACCCGGCCGTATTGGCATGTGTTGCAATGTTAAGATTCCATCATTGATATATATAAACTATCAGACTGCGTGGTCGGTAATAGTGGGTTTCAGTAAGCCTTTAAACGGTACTCTTTCCACAAATGCGGAGCGAAACAGTTTAAAGAAATCTTCGATTTTTCGAGACAGATATTCAAAAGTGCACTGTGGAGGGAGAGTGTGATCAGCGCGCCTGCAGGGGCATCATCGGATGTGCTGACGGCGAGACACAGCTGGCAGGTGATTAGATTTCACAGGTGGTACGTGGTAATCTAATCATCTGTTGTCTTTAACAGTGAGCAGAGAGGGAGAGATGATACGGACGTGACTGAAAGGTCACGTTCTGCTGGGGAAAGACTTTTGATAACTATATGTACATTAAAACCTTGTTAAAACCTGGCTCTTGTGCCGTGTCTACAGTGGAACTGCTAGGAAGCGACTTCCACATGCACATAATAGGGGACTTTTTATCAGTCAATCAATCAATCATAATGTATTTATGTAGCCCCTAATCGCAAGTCTGGGGCTTCACAAACTCGCAACGACATCCCCTGATCTAAATCCACATCTAGGCAAGGAAAACTCAAAAGACCCAAGCTTGGGTAAAGAACAAGTGAAGTGAATTATATTTATATAGCGCTTTTTCTCGAGTGACTCAAAGTGCTTTACATTGTGAAACCCATTATCTAAGGCTATGTGTACACTAAGTCGTTTAACCCCTTAAACGAATAATTATTTAGCCTAAGCCCCCGTTTCAGCCACACTAAACCATCGTTTAAGGTTCCTCTCCTCTGACAATTTTTTACACGGGTAAGTGCGCCGTGTATTTCTTGAATCTTCGGCTCTTATCTTAGTATGGACTCATTGATTGTTTACAAACTGAGTTCGAGAGGAAGTGACGCCAGAAAGGCCGCGCCCCACACAGGAAGTGACGTCAGAAAGAACGTGCCACAGCCGGCTTCATAATAAAGCGGTTTCGTAACTCGGAGCTAACTACTGGAAATATGGAGGCGAGTCATCCAGACATCCCCGTGTTTCTCCTTCCGTTTGTACAAACGCTTGTGGAAATCACACATGTATACCTTAAGACAGGGGTGTCCAAACTTTTTCCACTGAGGGCCACACACGGAAAAATTTAAGCATGCGGGGGCCATTTTGATATTTTTCATTTTCAAACCATAACAAAATATATAGATTTTTTTTTTTTTTAACCTTTAGGGCTCCCAGGGACCAATCAAGGGTCAAGGGTCTCAGTCATTAAAATGTTAAAAATAAGTCAAATTATAATTATTATTTTTTACAGTATATCTCTATATCAACTTTAGGTTGATATCAAGTAAAAAAAACAAAACAGGTTTTATGCCTTTTCTGTCAAAGGCAACTTTGTTTTTTATAGTAAAACTGAAATATGCAGTATTTAGTAATTAGAGCCCTAAAAGATCAATAATGCAGGACACCATTGATTTGAATTATTTAATATTTTTGAGTAATCACAGTGAAAAGTTAAATAAAATCCCACTAAATATATTTGGGATCCAAAAGGTCTCCCACTCATAAAGTGATAAATTTTTTTTATATTTTTTTACTTTTCACACTTAAATTACAAGATCAACTTCAGATATATCTGTCGATTTTACGTTTGAACTATTATTTTGTTTGTTTTATGCTCTTTTGTCAAATAAAACTTTGATTTTTTTATATGGCAACCACACAATATATGCAATATTTTTTCCACATAAAACATTTTAAAGTGACATTTTTTAAGTAATAATTCATTGTAACATAGATTTTTTGTCTTTTTATTTATTTATTTTCTCTCGAGCAATGGCAAAAAAAAAAATAAATAAAAAAAGACAAAAGAAAAAAAAAACAGCCTGCATGGCAGCTTTGTGTCAACATTGCAACTTTTTCTCGTTAGATTTCACCTCATTCCACGGTTTTAAAATGTTTTTTTTAATTTTTGCAATACTATCAATTTTGCAATTTTGCAGAATGTGTAGGGGGCCGGTAAACGATTAGCTGCGGGCCGCAAATGGCCGCCGGGCCGCACTTTTGACACCTCTGCCTTAAGAGAAAGCGATTGCAGCTATTTGGGATACAACACTTCTCAGAAGGCAAGAGAACTTTCAAATGTCCGGGTCAGCTGTGATTCTACTTACCGAAAAACTTTGTCCATTTGTCGAAGGAAAGTCAACGAGAATGCGGGCTCGCGTGGATGTGATAAAAAACGGCTTAGTATTACCTGGCCATCGAGGGAAGACTACGGAAAACACTGTATGCATTTGGACTGGCAAAGCAGACTGTATCAGTTATTGTCCGCCAT
Source organism: Entelurus aequoreus (assembly GCF_033978785.1). NCBI lineage: Eukaryota > Metazoa > Chordata > Actinopteri > Syngnathiformes > Syngnathidae > Entelurus > Entelurus aequoreus. The sequence goes on along the minus strand of NC_084751.1, from coordinate 13,299,215 downwards.
GTATGTCGCGGACTCAACGTCTCGGTCCAGAGTATATAAAGTCACCAAAAAGGAATGGAAAATGAAGGTGAAGGCAAAAGAGTGAGGAGTGTCCTGACCAGATATCTAGATCCCTAGTTTGATTGATGTCAAATGTTCTTTATCACATTGTTTACGTGTATAGCTCGGCTGGTAGAGCGGCCGTGACCAGCAACTTGAGGGTTCCAGGTTCGATTCCCGCTTCCGCCATCCTAGTCACTGCCGTTGTGTCCTTGGGCAAGGCACTCTACCCACCTGCTCCCAGTGCCACCCACACTGGTTTAAATGTAACTTAGATATTGGGTTTCACTATGTAAAAGCACTTTGGGTCACTAGAGAAAAGCGCTATATAAATAGAATTCACTTCACTAATAAAGGCTCAGGTGTGATTCACGACAATCATCATCGGGGGTCACTCGAACGAGTATGACAATCCTCCTGGTAGGGGTGTATCCCTCCATGGAGGATGCCTGTGCGTGACTTAGTTTAACGTGGGGAGACTGGTTATTGAGAAGTGACACGAAGTCCGACGCTCTTTTTAACATTTATTGCCAATTTAATGCTAACAACCGGCCCAATTCAACTCAAGTTCTGGCTCGTGCGTCACTCTCAGACACACAACAATACTTCCTCTTTCTCCGCCAACATGGTGTGCTCACGATCATGGGAACAATAAACATCAATATTACCCGGACATAAACTTTAACACCAGCAAGTCGATACAGTAATAGATCATCATCATCGGCGGTCACTCGAACGAGTATGACGATCCTCCTGGTAGGGATGTATCCCTCCATGGAGGATGCCTGTGTGTGACTTTGTTTTACGTGGGGAGACTGGTGCACAGACAGTCACCACACGATCCTTGACAGAATCGGGTCAGGGTCCAGTGGCATGGAGTCCAAGACGACTGGGGACCCTTTTCTGCTGCAGCCTTCATCCGCCATCGCAGCCGTTGTGGTAGTTCTTTAATCTACCGTCTTCCGCCTGCTCCGCCGTTGAGGTCTTAATCGTATCCCTGGCTAGGGGGCAGTCAGGTAATAGGCCTTTGCCAAGGGCCACCTGGGGTAACAGTAGTAAAGGGGTTAACCTCCAAGACCCCATAGATGAGCCTCCACTGCCGGATGCACTTTAACATCATGCGCAGGACCAAATTCACTACAATAGGGGCCCACAGCACACTGGATTCCAGGTAATTGAAATACCAGAACACTGGATATTGTTCAGATAAGTTACATTTAAGAACTTGCACACAAAGCAACATGGACTATGACGTGCATATTTTCTGCGCATGCGTATTAGGTTGCGGCGGACGGAGGGGGCGGGGGTCTTAAACCGTGGCATTGTTGTGTGTGGACACGGATAAGGTTAGGTCGGATTTACCCTGGATAACCTTATCCGGCTTTGTGTAAACGGGGCCTAAGTTACATTTAAACCAGTGTGAGTGGCACTGGGAGAAGGTGGGTTAAGTATCTTGCCAAAGGATGGCGGAAGCAGGGATCGAACCAGGAACTCTCAAGTTACATGGCATGGCCACTCTACCAACCGAGCCACACCGCCCCACGACAAACCTTGAGAAGATAATATGGGAATTCAGTCCAATCGGTAAGCCAACAGATAGTCATTGGGGGGATCCTCAGCCAGGTCAACTAACACTTCATCCAAACTGGTACCTCTCTTGGACACCTGGTACCTTCTCCCAGGAGGAGTCAAAATAATAGCATAAAGTTTAATGATATACTTTTTCTTTATTGTCATTTCAGGTTCACTCTCTATGCAGTGGATAGCCGTGGCAGTCACTCCGAGTCCAGCTACGTCTCCGTACGTACGTCCTGCCCGATGGTGGATGACAGCCGAGCTGAAGGTACAGTACATCTCTGTCTTCTCATGATATATCATTGTTGCCGTCTTCTATTTCCAGTGTTTTGCTGTTAAGGCAAAAAAAAGAAAAAAGAAAAATTATTCTGATGAGACAATCGAGTAATTTTCCAATTACAGTTTCTCAAATGTGGGGTGGTTTTGTTTTTCTTCCTTCCATAATTTATGTTAATAAATCAAATGAATTTGGTCTGCTACTCAGCACATCTGAGGGACATAAACCAACAAACTGGTTTTCCCGTCAATGCACTGACTCGGATGACCTTTGGCAAGCAGTTTGATCCAAACAGCTTTTCAAAAAAATCCCTTCGACCCAATCTGACCCGATCTAACCTCAAAAATTACAGTATTGTTGACAAATTTCAAAAAAACAAAAACGAGCATTTGTTCAAAACGTATCTCGCAATAGTGAGTTCCCCTCTCACATTTCAGCAGGCATTTTTTTAAATGGGAAATTATTCTCGATTTACAAACTTAATTGGTTCTTGGACGGAGTTCATGAATGGAAAAGTTAGTATTGAAGCAAATGTCTATAAGAAACAATGTAAACATGAATAAGGGGTTCTAGCCTTGACAAAAAAAGCATATTTTAGTCTGAGTTTGTACACTTTCAACACAAAATGAAGCCTTATGTAGTACTGTATATCAAACACACATAACAAGGGAGTGATGGATCAACTTTCTATTTAATAACAAAGCAAAAACAACAACAAGTACAAACCCCAAAACCAGTGAAGTTGGCACGTTTTGTAAATTGTAAATAAAAACAGAATACAATGATTTGCAAATCCTTTTCAACCTATATTCAATTGAATAGACTGCAAAGACAAGATACTTAACGTTCAAACTGGAAAACGTTGTTTTTTTTTTGCAAATTCTAGCTCATTTGGAATTTGATCCCTGCAACATGTTTCAAAAAAGCTGGCACAAGTGGCAAATAGACTGAGAAAGTTGAGGAATGCTCATCAAACACTTATTTGGAACATCCCACAGGTGAACAGGCTAATTGGGAACAGGTGGGTGCCATGATTGGGTATAAAAGCAGCTTCCATGAAATGCTCAGTCATTCACAAACAAGGACGGGGCGAGGGTCACCACTTTGTCAACAAATGTGTGAGCAAAATGTCCAACAGTTTAAGAACAACATTTCTCAACGAGCTATTGCAAGGAATTTAGGGATTTCACCATCTATGGTCCGTAATATCATCAAAAGGTTCAGAGAATCTTGAGAAATCACTGCATGTAAGCGATGATATTACGGACCTTGGATCTCTCAGGCGGTACTACATCAAAAAGCGACATCAGCGTGTAAAGGATATCACCACATGGGCTCAGGAGCACTTCAGAAAACCACTGTCAGGAACTACAGTTTGTCGCTACATCTGTAAGTGCAAGTTAACACTCTACTATGCAAAGCGAAAGGCATTTATCAACAACACCCAGAAATGCCACCGGCTTTGCTGGGCCCGAGCTCATCTAAGATGGACTGATGCAAAGTGGAAAAGTGTTCTGTGGTCTGACGAGTTCACATTTCAAATTGTTTTTGGAAACTGTGTCCTCCGGAACAAGGAGGAAAAGAACCATCCGGATTGTTAAAGGCGCAAAGTTCAAAAGCCAGCATCTGTGATGGTATGGGGGTGTATTAGTGCCCAAGGCCTGGGTAACTTACACATCTGTGAAGGGACCGTTAATGCTGAAAGGTACATACAGGTTTTCCAAGCAACGTTATCATGGACGCCCCTGCTTATTTCAGCAAGCCAATGCCGAGCCACGTGTTACAACAGCATGGCTTCATAGTAAAATAGTGCAGGTACTAGACTGGCCTGCCTGCAGTCCAGACCTGTCTCCCATTGAAATTGTGTGGCGCATTATGAAGCCTAAAATACCACAACGGAGACCCCCGGACTGTTGAACAACTTAAGCTGTACATCAAGCAAGAATGGGAAATAATTCCACCTGAAAAGCTTCAAAAATTGGTCTCCTCAATTCCCAAACGTTTACTGAGTGTTGTTAAAAGGTAACACACTTTTATGCACACTCTTGGCATTCTCTCGATGAGCTTCTAGAGGTAGTCACCTGAAATGGTTTTCACTTCACAGGTGCGCTTGAAGCTCATCGAGAGAATGCCAAGAGTGTGCAAAGCAGTGGCTGAAAACATGTTTTCAGTTATTTCACCATTTTTTGTTAAGTACATAACTCCACATGTGTTCATTCATAGTTTTGATGCCTTCAGTGACAATCTACAATATAAATAGTCATGAGAATTTAAAAAACGCATTGAATGAGGAGAGGGTGTGTCCAAACGTATGACCTGTACTGTAGGTAACACTGTGCTGTACTTTCAAGTAGTCACTGTCCAGCTTGTATAGCAATACTGATTTCCTATCAAAACACCTCATTTTTAAACATTCCCACACAAACTCCGTACCAAACCCTCAGACCCTGACCCAATCCATCACCCAAACCCTAACCCCTCGCCAAAATCGAGATCCAAACCCCAACCCTAACCCTAACTAAGACCCTATTCCTCATTGTGGAGGTGTGTTTGGGTTTGTTGGTATGTTGGAAAACTGCCCATGCCACAGCACATGTTGGAATTCATGTTTCTCCCAGTGAACCGCGGCTCCCCGTTCTCAGCTGTTGAGATGACTGTGCATTAATTGGTTCGTCCCACCATGGACTGTTTTCACTGCTGGACTCTAGCTAGAGGTTCTGCAGCCTCCGTAGCAGAACCTCCAGCTTCTTCCCTCAGGCCATCAGACTCTTGAACGCATCATAATAATCCCCTCAATTCCCCCCCAAAAACGGATTAACTCGCCGGAATATAAAGACAATTTAACATACATCTATAAACGTGGATGCATATGCAAAAAGTGCAATATATTTATCTGTACAGTAATCTATGTATTTATATCTGCACCTTATTGCTTTTTTATCCTGCACTACAACGAGCTAATGCAACGAAATGTTGTTCTTATCTGTATTGTAAAGTTAAAATTTGAATGACAATAAAAGGAAGTCGAAGTCTAAGTTAAGTCATGTTTAGAGGAGAGTGAATCTACAGTTTGTATATGGCTTGTGCTGCTAGGATCCTGATGAGAGTGCGGAAATATGACCATATCACACCAACTCTCAAATCCCTTCACTGGCTTCCTGGTCCACTCAGGATTGAATACAAAGTCTCCCTACTAACCCACCAGTGCCTGCACCTACCTCAAAGAACTACTCACCCCCAAATCCTCCACACCACACCTCCGCTCCGGACAGGCTAACCTCCGAGGACAAAGCTACGAACAATGGGAGACCGGGCTTTCTGCTCCGCCGCTCCCAGTCTGTGGAACGATCTCCCTGACCACCTGAGGGCACCACAGACTGTGGATGCTTTTTAAAAAAGGCTTAAAAACCCTTCTTGTTAAAAAAGCTTTTATTTTTAGATATATGCATACTAGTTGTAGCTATTTGGTTGTTCTAGTTTTTATTTTTATTTATTTTTTATTATCTTTGTATTTAAAACCATTTTAATACACTGTAGCACTTTGAGGTTGTTTACTCAATGTTAAGTGCTTTTTTACAAATAAAATCTATTATTATTATTATTATTATTATTATTATGGCTGTAGAAGCTGACTAGTAAAAAAGCATATTCAAGTTTCATTTTTATACTAATGCCCATAAAAAGGTCTGCAGAAATCTGGGGATTCTATCACATTTCATGTACTGTAAAATCCCCTCTTGCTTTTCTTCCCTTTTGTAGAAATAGCGGACAAAGTGTACAGCTTGTACAACGGCTACACGAGTGGCAAAGAGCAGCAGATGGCCTACAACACCTTGATGGAAATCCCTCCGCCTCTGCTCTACCGAGTCCAGCACCACTACAATTCCCTCTATGAGAAGTTCGGAGACTTCGTCTGGCGCAGCGAGGACGAGCTGGGCCCCAGGTGAAACGAGTTCTTCTGGATTGATTTTTCTTTTCACGGATTGGCACGCTCGGGAGGTGCTTAAAATAGGGCCCGCTTCGACGTCTGAGTAATCCAACAGTTTTCTCGTCTAGACGTTTTTTGTGACGTACGGTGTAGCATCCGTTACAGTCAACCTGGGTGATTTTACATAACAAAACTGTGCTCGGCCAAGTTCTGCCAGACCATTTAGCTGCAGTGCACAGTGACCATGCAGCATGCATTTTTAATGAATTTGAAAAATAACACATAGCTGCAGAAAAAGAAAAAAAAAATTAAAGTTATCTTATTCACACAGCATCACAATGACACATACAGTACACTGCAAAAACTGAAATCTAAGTAAGATTAAATATCTCAAATAAGGGTGATATTTGCTTATTTTCTGTCTGGTAAGATCATTCTTCTCACTAAGCAGATTTTATGTTAGAGTGTTTTACTTGTTTTAAGGGTTTTGGTCCTAAATTATCTCCGTAAGATATTACAGCTTGTTGCTGAGATGTTATGACCTACACTACCGTTCAAAAGTTTGGGGTCACATTGAAATGTCCTTATTTTTGAAGGAAAAGCACTGTACTTTTCAATGAAGATAACTTTAAACTAGTCTTAACTTTAAAGAAATACACTCTATACATTGCTAATGTGGTAAATGACTATTCTAGCTGCAAATGTCTGGTTTTTGGTGCAATATCTACATAGGTGTATAGAGGCCCATTTCCAGCAACTATCACTCCAGTGTTCTAATGGTACAATGTGTTTGCTCATTGGATCAGAAGGCTAATTGATGATTAGAAAACCCTTGTGCAATCATGTTCACACATCTGAAAACAGTTTAGCTCGTTACAGAAGCTACAAAACTGACCTTCCTTTGAGCAGATTGAGTTTCTGGAATATCACATTTGTGGGGTCAATTAAACGCTCAAAATGGCCAGAAAAAGAGAACTTTCATCTGAAACTCGACAGTCTATTCTTGTTCTTAGAAATGAAGGCTATTCCACAAAATTGTTTGGGTGACCCCAAACTTTTGAACGGTAGTGTATAATGAGTAAAACATGCTTGAAACTAGAATATGAACTGTTGCAAAGCTGTGTCATCAACACTCACAAGTATAAAACTACTTTTTTAAAGTAATAATTTCTTACTTCAAGCATGAAAAAAAAAATCATGATGCCGAGCGCATATCATTATGTCAAGATAATGGCACTAGCATTGACTTAATTTAAGAATATTTTTCCACATATTGAGCAAAAAGGTCTCTTCTTTTTTTTCTACCAAGAAAAGTGCACTTGTTGTTAGTGAGAATATACTTATTTTAAGGTCTTTTTGGGTTCATTGAGGTTAGCTAATTTTACTTGTTTTGGAAAGTCTTGACAAGCCGAATTTTCTTGTTCTATTGGCAGATAATTTTGCTTAGTTCAAATAAAATACCGCTAATTTTTGTATTTTTTGTTCTTGTTTTTGAACACTGACTTTTTGCAGTGCACAGGCCAAAAGTTTGGACACTCCTTCTCATTCAATGCGTTTTCTTTATTTTCATGACTATTTACATTGTAGATTGTCACTGAAGGCATCAAAACTATGAATGAACACATGCGGAGTTATGTACTTAACAAAAAAAGGTGAAATAACTGAAAACGTGTTTTATATTCTAGTTTTTTCAAAATAGCCACCCTTTGCTCGGATTACTGCATTGCACACTCTTGGCATTCTCTCGATGAGCTTCAAGAGGTAGTCACCTGAAATGGTTTTCAATTCACAGGTGTCATAGTTTTGATGCCTTCAGTGACAATCTACAAGGTAAATAGTCATGAAAATAAAGAAAACTCATTGAAATGAGAAGGTGTGTCCAAACTTTTGGCCTGTACTGTATATGTGCAAATATTCACACATATCTCCACTAACACTTTGACCAAATGTCACATAACAAGTTTCTCTTGGATTTAGGTTTGGCCGATCCATTTAGTGCTGTCAAATGATTACTTTTTTTAATCAGAATTTGGATTATTCTTGATTAATCACTGGTTATTAGGGCTATTAATCTTTGGGCACCACACGTTTCGATTCGATTCTTGGGCATAACAATTCGATTGAAAATGATTCCCGTTTCAAAATCTGTTCTTTTTTAATAACATTGGATGCCAGTTCTATGGTTACCTACATTTCTCCATAAAACAGATAACAGCTTTAAAAGATTTGTATATTACTTAAAAGAAAACTGGTTTTGTTTAATGAAATTCTACCCAAACATTTAAGAAAGTCAAATACAAATAAAGGAAACAAGATAAGTATCCTACACTTCTCTTTTCTAAAGTTAATATGTAGAGCAGATATGGTTATCTACATCAACAATGTGGTTTGCCTAAGGACAGATTTTTTAAAAAAAGGAAACAATAATTTTGGATTTTTTTTAATCGATTAAGAATCGTTACAAGTAGGGTTTTTCCGATACCAATATTTTAGTACCATTACCGGTACCAAAATGTATTTAGATACTTTTCGATACTTTTCGGTCCTTTTCTAAATAAGGGGGACCACAAAAAAATGATAATATTGGCTTTATTTTAACAAAAATCTTACGGTACATTAAACATATGTTTCTTATTGTAATCGAAGAGCAATTTTGTCCTGAAATAAAATACTGAACATACTGGACAACTAGTCTTTTAGTAGTAAGTAAGCAAGCAAAGGCTCCTAATTTAGTCTGCTGACATATGCAGTAACATATTGTGTCTTGTATCATTCTATTATTTTGTCAAAATTATGAGGGACAAGCTGTAAAAATGTATTATTACTCCACTTGTTCATTTAGTGTTAATATCTGTTTTTTTTCCCATTTCAACATGTTCTATCTACACTTCTGTTAAAATGTAATAATCACTTATTCTTCTGTTGGTTGATACTTTACATTAGTTTTGAATGATACTACACATTTAGGTATCGACCCGACACCAAGTAGTTACAGGATCATACATTGGTCATATTTAAAGTCCTCATGTGTACAGGGACATATTTCCTGAGTCAATAAACATAATATGATTTTTTTTTTACAGGAAAAAAGTATCGTAGTATCAACTAAATACGCTCCTGTACTTGGTATCATTACAGTGGATGTCAGGTGTAGATCCACCCATGGCGTTTGTTTACATTGTGACGCCGGTGAGCTACGGTGTGTAGTAAAGCATGTTTAGCTATTCCTCGTCCTACAGGGACGATACTTGTAAGAAACTTACTTTATTTGTCGCCATTGTTGAGGATTAGTGATTTAGAAGTAGCTACAACACTGCCGACTGCGGATGGACGTTCGCCGCTAGCTAGCCATGTTTTAAAGCACCTCTTCCTGAGGGTGTTTCAGTGGTATAGCTTCACCTTTATCTTGAGTTTTCAGGCCAAAATGCATCTATTCTCCCTATTGTGTCTACACACTATGTCTGCTTGTAAGTACTCTGTGATAGTGCGCTGCCGAACATGCTCCTCTGCTTGCAAATCCAGCATTGTTGTGACGTGACGACCTACAAGCTGTGCTCTCTTAGCACGGAATTATGATGATCGATATTTCCTCAGAGGAAAAAGACTCAAAGTTGTTTTATGGTGCGTTCAAGTACCGCTGAACAAAGTAGGACAACCCAGGCCTGAAGTAATTCATAATTTTAATGGACTTTATTTAGCATGCCCTTTTCATTTGAATAAATCTTAAAGTGCCATAGTACAAACCAATATTTACTCCATTTTAGCTATTAAAACAGATACAACACAAGATTAAAACACTTCAGTGATGTCTAAGAAACACAAGACATGCACAAAGGTGGCTTTTCTTACTGTGTGTCTATTTATCGTAGTGTTGTTTCAAAAGCTTTTCGAGCACATTCCACCATGCTGCGATAATAATGATAACCATGATCATTTTGGTCACAATAACCTTGATATGAAATTCTCATATCGTTACATCCCGATTGTGTTGTTACACACATCATTACAATATGTCTTGTACACCTGGAAGAAGGGGAACACATATGGACACATTTTAGATACGTTGTAAGCCTTGTGGCTTGATTTTCTCCAGTTATGATACAACAAACTTGAAGCGTCTTCTGCAGGCTAATCATCAGCACATCGTTGTGGCTTGTGCAGCCCTTTGAGACACTTGTGATTTAGGGCTATATAAATAAACTTTGATTGACTGATTGATTGATCTACGCAAAAGTGAGTAGGCCTAAACTAATATTTACAAATGACTCATACAGTATAGACCTGAGGTATCAAACCCAAGGCCCAGGGGCCAGATATCCCTCGAAATCCTGGAAATAATATGTATCAATAAAATACTGGAACTTGTCTTACTAAATGTATTATTTATTTATATTTTGGCAGGAAAAAAAAATATGCATGTACTCCATGCAATCGCAAATTTTGTTAACTTAAATATTGTCTACTTATGCAAAAATGTATTATGAAACATTCGAACCATTTTTTTAAATAGAAATAAATACTAATAATAATGATTTCAAAGCAAGTTATCCATCAAATTGTGCAATGTAAAAGTAGCAATAGATTCAATGGTAAAATTGTGAATTTTACTGTGGTTTTTACAGCATTTTCCTCTAAAAGGGAAAAAACTGTACTTTTTTTTACTGTAATAAACTATGGTGCCGTTTTGGCATTTACAGTAAAACACAGAAAAATCTACAGTTGTTTGGATTTGCGGTAAAACAAGCAAACTGGCAGCTGAGGTGCCAACATTTTACTGTAAAAATGATTTTTTTTTATTTACAGTAAAAAAAACAAATGTAAAATTTACAGTAAAATTCTGGCAACTGAGCTGCTTTTTTTTTTTAACCATAAAAACAGAAATACTGTTTTTCCAATACCAGTAATTTACAGTAAATTTTAAGGTGAAATTATTGCAACTTACCATATTTTTTTTACATTTTAGTTAAAAAAAAAAATCTACTAATAAAATGCATTAAAAAATTGTGTAATAATAGTGTTACTGTTCAAATCGGCCCTCTGGGGCCAAACATAACTCTGATATGGCCCTCAGCGAAAACGACCTCTGGTATAGACAGTAGAGAAGGAGAAAGACTGCTTATTCAACCACTACTTGTGTAGTACTTGCCTGCCAATCTAGAATAGAACTAGTGTTTCTTCATGTGACCATTTTAGTCATATATTATAAAACATTGGGAAAAAATCGCTTAATTTCAGTGAAGTAATAACAGTGAAATGTACTTGATGAAATATTCATGGAATGCAGTGAATTTTGTTAATAGATATTTATTAAAAGGGCTTCAAAGGCAACGTAAAAGTTATACTTTATATTTTAATCAGCAAAATTTACTTTAAATTTAGTCGACTAAAAGGTTGAGGAATTTAGTAGAGTAAAACTAAATTAATTTAATAATAAATATGACTACAACTAAAATACATTTTCGTCAACAGACTGACTAAACCTAAATTAACACTGGCCTGTGGTATGATAAAATAGAAACCTAATTGTTTAACAAGTGTCAGAATGTTCCCGAAATAAGACAATGTATTTATGTGACACGACACCCGCACATCCTGGCTATTTGTAAATAGCCATTTTTTTGTTTTTCTATAATAATCTTATTAACCACAAGTGTCAATTAAGTGTAGAACATTACCAACAACACCAAATAGCAGTGGAAAGTTGTAGTTATCTGTTAGATCTGGAGCTTGAAAGTTACTTGCGCTAACTTATTAGCATGTAGCACACTCTTCGTCTACTGTATTTACATGCAAACATAGCTAATCAAATTGAAATCACCACCATCGCCCCCTAGTGTACGAGAGGCACACTGCTTATGGCCAACAGTCGCATTAGAGATAAGATCATAACAACTAGAACTTCACATGTAGCTGTGAAAATAGAAGAAACTGAAATATTTGATGAATCAGACTAATTTAGTGCATAGACACGTGCTGATTGTAAAAATTGACATGACGTCAGACGTAAGACAAAGATTACTTTCAAACTAGTAAAAAGAACATTTATATCATATGCTGTCATGTGTGCCAGTAGAAATGTTCACATTTCAGCCTACAATAATTCCACTTCCAACTAGAGAAACCATGTTGCAAAAAATTGTATATGGGTTTTATGTTTTACACAGATCAACACATCAACTACAATTGGAGTCCAAAAACCATTTTAAAATAGCTACTAAAAAAATCAGAAGTTACTCACAAGTTACTCAATACTTCAGTATTGAGTAACTTACTCAAGTAATCATTTTGATGACTACTTTTTACTTTTACTCGAGTCATATTATTCTAAGGCAACGGTACTCTTACTTGAGTATAATTTTTGGTTCGTTTTTTCCCCAAAAAAGTAATTTAATTGCTAACCTAATAAAAGTAAGTAATTACTGGGGAAAGTAAATAAAGTGTTATTAAAAAAAAAATGAATTGGATTTGGAATTGTATTATTATCGTGTTATAGTATATTATTTTGTTGGATTGATTAATAAAAATAAAAAAATAAAATAAAAATAAATAAAGATAAATAAAAATAAAAATAAATACAAATGTAATGTAATTTTGATGACTACTTTTTACTTTTACTCGAGTCATATTATTCTAAGGCAACGGTACTCTTACTTGAGTATAATTTTTGGTTCGTTTTTTCCCCAAAAAAGTAATTTAATTGCTAACCTAATAAAAGTAAGTAATTACTGGGGAAAGTAAATAAAGTGTTATTAAAAAAAAAAAGAATTGGATTTGGAATTGTATTATTATCGTGTTATAGTATATTATTTTGTTGGATTGATTAATAAAAATAAAAAAATAAAATAAAAATAAATAAAGATAAATAAAAATAAAAATAAATACAAATGTAATGTAATTTTGATGACTACTTTTTACTTTTACTCGAGTCATATTATTCTAAGGCAACGGTACTCTTACTTGAGTATAATTTTTGGTTCATTTTTTCCCCAAAAAAGTAATTTAATTGCTAACCTAATAAAAGTAAGTAATTACTGGGGAAAGTAAATAAAGTGTTATTAAAAAAAAAAAGAATTGGAATTGTATTATTATCGTGTTATAGTATATTATTTTGTTGGATTGATTAATAAAAATAAAATTAAAATAAATAAAGATAAATAAAAATAAAAATAAATACAAATGTAATATCTGGCGTATGCATTTAAGATATGTTTCATGAGAGCAGAGTGTGTCTTTAAAAGGCTGTTACTGTTAAGTGACATGCAGAACTGCTCAGCTCAGCTGTGTTTGTTAGCTCACCATAGTCAGTTTGAGATGAATGGTTGAATGGTTTTACTAGATTGAGTTAGCACTAGTTAAAAAAAAGGAATTTAGATGTGCTCCGTGGCTGTATCTTTCCTTATCCACACATGGGGGATTGTAGGATTACTTGATTATCACTTCATTGAATTGTTGTTCATTATTCCCCCGTAGTAGTTGTAGTTGTGTGCGTATGCTTGTTTTTTTGGTGGTCCTGCATTGACTTGTTGCCACACAACCACATCAAAAATAGCGTGTCACGATACATCAAACGTATCGGAAACAACGTTTTAACGTACGCAAAAGTAATTACTTAGATTACTCGTTACCAGTAAAAGTAACATTGTTATTCGTAACTCTGTTAAGGACGTAAAATGTATAAAATATTAAATCCCAAGATGTAATATTTTTGGAATGCAGAAATTAATTTTGAGAAGCTATGATTGTTTGCAACATCGGACGTGCCCTGAAGTTTACACACATACTTTTTGGGCCCTTAATGAGTTATTTGAACTGTCATTTTCCAGGATGGAATGATAATACAACATGAAGTATTTAGAATGTTCTTAAATTCACACAAATACCGATTTAAATTAGTGCTGTCAAAGTAATCGTGTTAATGCATGCGATTAATAATAAAAATGAAAAAAGGGTATTAATCATGTAAGAATGCAGATTAATCTCACAACTTATTTTTACTGTGCATGATGCTGGAGACTAGCACCTGATAAACACAGCAGGGTGTTATACGCTCAGTGATCAGATCAATCCACACGTCAGTGCAAAGATGAGTGAGGAGACTCCGACAGGTGTGGTCGATAGCACATTTTACTTCAAAAGACGGGACTTTAGATACAACTGCAAATAAAGGACAAGTTAAACATTTTGAAAAATGTTCTTATAGGACAATTTAACAGTAAAACTGCATTTGTGTCAAAACATCGTGGTCTTTTTACATTTAAATTATGCATGCAAGTAATCTACCGTGATGATCCAAATTATAAAGTGAGATTAATCGTTTGACAGCACTAATATATATATATATATATATATATATATATATATATATATATATATATATATATATATATATATATATATATATATATATATATATATATTATTTTGGAAAACCTTGTTACATTGTTTAATGCATCCAGCGGGGCATCACAACAAAATTAGGCATAATAATGTGTTAATTCCACGACTGTATATATTGGTATCGGTTGATATCGGAATCGGTAATTAAGAGTTGGACAATATCGGAATATCGGATATCGTCAAAAAAGCCATTATCGGACATCTCTACTTAAAACCCTTTCATTTTCTCAAAACTCGAACGGTGCGCCTAATGTGCGGAATAATTTTGGTTGTGCTTACCGACCGCGAAGCTATATTTATTTGGTCAATGGTGAAATGATAAGTGTGACCAGTAGATGGCAGTCCCACATAAGATACGTGTAAACTGCAATAAGACTCAAGTAAACAACACCAACATTTTATATGTTCCACTGAAAATATAGAACATTACACACAGCGCTCAAAAATGTATAAAAAGTAATCAAGTAGTGTAAAGTTCTTACTTATATCTGTCAGTAAACTCGCCATGAAAACTATAAAACATACCGGTGTAGTGAGTTTACATTATTCACCCAAGGAACTTTAGTTATTAGAGACGTTATTTCATGGGACACATTTTCGGTTTTGTTGTTTCCAGATGAGAAGATGCTGCTCCGTTATTGATTTAAATCCGAATGTCATTAAAACAGTTAGCTCCATCTTTTGACACTTCCTCCACTACCGTCCTTGCACGCTACACCGCTACAACAAAGATGACGGAGAAAAGACGCTGTCGAAGGTGAGCCACGTAAATAAGACGGCGCATCCTGAAGCGACTGTCAGAAAGCGGCTTGAAGATGATCTGTAAAACATAACCTATGCAACATTTTGACCAAAGAACCACCATTACATGTTATGTAGACCACAAGGAAGTGTTTTCAATAATAATAATATGACCCCTTTAATGTGCGCCTTTTGAAAATAGACTGACCCCAATTGGCTCCATTTTAAGATGGCTTTTGCTAACATTTATTTACTAGTCAAAATTAGACACGTCCGATAATATCGGACTGCCGATATTATCGGCCGATTAATGCTTTAAAGTGTGATATCGGAAATTATCGGTATCGGTTTCAAAAAGTAAAATGTATGACTTTTTAAAATGCCGCTGTACGGAGTGGTACACGGACGTAGGGAGAAGTACAGAGCGCCAATAAACCTTAAAGGCACTGCCTTTGCGTGCCGGCCCAATCATTATATATCTATGCCTTTTCACACAAGTGAATGCAATGCATACTTGGTCAACAGCCATACAGGTCACACTGAGGGTGGCCGTATAAACAACTTTAACACTGTTACAAATATGCGCCACACTCTGAACCCACACCAAACAAGAATAACAAACACATTTCGGGAGAACATCCGCACCGTAGCACAACATAAACACAACAGAACAAATACCCAGAACCCTTTGCAGCACTAACTCTTTCGGGACGCTACAATATACACCCCCCCAACCCCGCCCACCTCAACTTCCTCATGCTCTCTCAGGGAGAGCATGTCCCAAATTCCAAGCTGCTGTTTTGAGGCATGTTAAAAAAAATGATGCACTTTGTGACTTCAATAATAAATATGGCAGTGCCATGTTGGCATTTTTTTCCATAACTTGAGTTGATTTATTTTGGAAAACCTTGTTACATTGTTTAATGCATCCAGCGGATGCATCACAACAAAAATAGGCATAAGTGCGGCCCGGAGCAAATTGTTTACCGGCCCGCCACACATTGTGCAAAAATTGCAAAATTGATAGTATTGCATAAATTCAAAAAAAACATTTAAAAAGTGGAATGAGGTGAAATCTAACGAGAAAAAGTTGCAATGTTGACACAAAGCTGCCATGCAGGCTGTTTTTTTTTTCTTTTGTCTTTCTTTATTATTCTTTTTTTTGCCATTGTTCAAAAAAAAAAAAAAAAGGACAAAAAAATCTGTGATAATGAATTATTGACCTATTCATGGCTCCAATTACTTCAAAAGTGTCACTTTAAAATGTTTTATGTGGAAAAAATATTGCATATATTGTGTGGTTGCCATATAAAAACATCAAAGTTGTCTTTGACAAAAGAGCATCAAACAAACAAAATAATAGTTCAAACGTAAAATCGATTGATTGATCTCGTAACTTAAGTGTTGAAAGTTAAAAAAAACCTAATAAAAATGTATCACTTTAAGAGTGGGAGACCTTTTGGATCCCAAATATATTTAGTGGGATTGTATTTAACTTTTCACTGTGACTACTCAAAAGTATTAAAGAATTAAAATCAGTGGTGTACTACATTATTGATCTTTTAGGGCCCTAATTACTAAATATTTCAGTTTTACTATAAAAAACAAAGTTGTCTGACAGAAAAGGCATAAAACCTTTTTTTTTTAACTTTATATCAACCTGAAGTTGATATAGAGATTTACTGTAAGCGTTAAATAAAAAATAATAATAATAATTTGACTTATTTTTAACATTTTAATGACAGACCCTTTATGGTCCCCGGGAGCCCTAAAGGTAAAAAAAAAAAATCCATATATTTTGTTATGGTTTGAAAATTAAAAATATCAAAATGGCCCCCGCATGCTTTAATTTTTCCGCGGCCCTCAGTGGAAAAAGTTTGGACACCCCTGGCTTAATGCATCCAGCGGGGGATCACAACAAAATTAGGCATAATGTGTTAATTCCACGACTGTATATATCGGTATCGGTTGATATCGGAATCGGTAAATAAGAGTTGGGGAATATCGGATATTGGCAGAAAAGTCATTATCGGACATCTCTTGTCAGAATGCATTAAAACAGAAAAAGCATGCATAAGAATGATGAACACTAGGCAAAATTCCCCTTTAAAATGATGTGACTGTATGTATAATGTAAATTAGAGAAAGTGCACAAATCCATGCATTAGCATTCAGAAAAAAAACATATTAGGGCCCCAAAAAGAACAAAAGTATATATGAATATAATGGGAAATTGTTGTTCATAATATCCAAAACACATTCACATTCATTTTAAGATGAAAAAAAAACAAAAACCTATTGGCCAATAACTGGACGGGGGTTGTTTTTGTGTACGAGGGGTTTGCGTGTGGGCAGCGGTAAAAAAGGGGTCGTGGGTGGTTGCCTTTTTGGATGAGCGTGCGTGGATTATTTACTGCCCGGCGTTGGCAGGCGTGAGCCTCATTGGGAGTAATTTACAAGCGTGCTTAATTGGTGGTGCCGTTTTTTAAAAGGCGCAAAGAATGGCCAAGTGTGAGGGTAAGCACAATCAGCGCTCCTCCAGGCACTGGCAATCCCAGAAGCTCCCGAATGTCCGCGTCTCTTAATTTTACGACTCTATTTATAGCTGGGTAATTTTTTTTTTTGGGGGGGGGGGGTGTTTGGGGGCCTTCGCTACTCATTTTCTTGCAAAAAAACCAAATTTGTAGGCCTCAATTTATTGGACCGAGAGCTAAAAAAAGTCTGAGGTTTTGTTTGTGTTGCTTCCACGGCGTGTTTCGGCGTCATAAATGTTTATTTGTCTCCAGTTCACATGCTTGATTATGTGCTTGCTATTGTGTTGTGTCAGACATGAGAATTCGGGGGGAAATGAGAAAATGTTTCCCCCGTTTTAAGCAAATAAGTGAAAAGGATGTCTGTACTCCTTTTTGCCTAACTAAAGACAGATGTTGATGCTCTGCAGACGCTGCTTTTCAAAACAAATGGAATTTTTTCCCCCCTTCTCTGTGTGTGTTTTCCTCATTTTCGAATCCCCCACTAGCTTAACAACCTTGAACGCAAACTCTACTGTAGGTGTATGCTGTTGTTGTTTTTTCTGCTTTGCAAGCATCTTTTTTGGGGTTGCACCGTAAACAGCGGCACATTCTCACAACATGGCTGACGGACAACTCAACACGCAGCTGAATGTGATCGTTTTTCATCCCAGACTGGCAGGCAGGCGGTACCCAATTCCCCCAATTCTCGGTTTATGTTCAGACTCCGAGTCAGTCAGTTTTGTGCAAATGCTGCCACAAGTGCGGCGACTTCTTCGTTTTTGTGCGTGCGTTCGTTCTGTGGCGTCGATAACACACTTCAAAAAGTCAATGTTCAAAACAAGAAAAAAAAAATACAAAAATTAGGGGTATTTTACTTGAACTGAGCAAAATTATCTGCCTATAGAACAAGAAAATTTGGCTTGTCAAGATTTTCCAAAACAAGTAAAATTAAAGCTGCAAGCAGGGATGGACGGGACCGACTTTGACGGCACATAAAATCCAAACCGGAGTAGTGATTAAAACTCTTTCGTCAACTTTTAATCAGAAGGGTTCAATCTCTCTCCTGTGCTAGACACGACAAACGCGCTCAGAGGAGATCATTTTTGAAAAAAGGTTTTTACAAAACGTTTGTTTTGAAGGGGGAATTGCAAACTTCCTGTTGATTTTTGCTGGGGGTCGTCAATATATGAAATGTAGGTCTAAGTAAGACCTACATAGAGGTTTTTGTTTCATGGCTCTACGACATTCCTACTGGAAGTTACAGGCAGTTTTGTCTGTTTTCTTCCTAGGAGCAGTTTTGTATGTGTTTTCTTCCTAGGGGGCGCTAGAGCGCAATTTTGAGGTTTTTTTTTTTTATTTTTTTATTAGATCGCAATTTTTGCCAGTCCTGATGTGTGTGTCCAGTTTGGTGAGTTTTGAAGCATGTTAAGGGGTTCAAGTTATAGCTCAAAGAGGCAAGAGTGACTGTTTTTACAAAACTTTTGTTTTGAAGGGGGAATTGCAAACTTCCTGTTGATTTTTTGCCGGGGGTTGTCAATATATGAAATGTAGGTCTAAGTGAGACCTACATAGAGGTTTTTGTTTCATGTCTCCACGACATTCCTAGTGGGAGTTACAGGCAGTTTTGTCTGTGTTTTCTTCCTAGGAGCAGTTTTGTATGTGTTTTCTTCCTAGGGGGCACTAGAGCGCAATTTTGAGTTTTGGGGTTGTTGTTTTTTTTATTAGATCGCAATTTTTTACCAGTCCTGATGTGTGTGTCCAGTTTGGTGAATTTTGAAGCATGTTAAGGGGGTCAAATTATAGCTCAAAGAGGCAAAAGTGACTGTTTTTACAAAACTTTTGTTTTTAAGGGGGAATTGCAAACTTCCTGTTGATTTTTGCTGAAGGATGTCAGTGTATGAAATCTAGGTCTAAGTGAGACCTACATAGAGGTTTTTGTTTCATGTCTCTCCGACATTCCTAGTGGGAGTTACATGCAGTTTTGTCTGTTTTCTTCCTAGGAGCAGATTTGTATGTGTTTTCTTCCTAGGGGGCGCTAGAGCGCAATTTTGACTTTTGGGGTTGTTGTTTTTTGTATTACATCGCAATGTTTGCCAGTCCTGATGTGTGTGTCCAGTTTGGTGAGTTTTGAAGCATGTTAAGGGGGTCAAATTATAGCTCAAAGAGGCAAAAGTGACTGTTTTTACAAAACTTTTGTTTTGAAGGGGGAATTGCAAACTTCCTGTTGATTTTTGCTAAATGATGTCAGGGTATGAAATCTAGGTCTAAGTGAGACCTACATAGAGGTTTTTGTTTCATGTCTCCACGACATTCCTAGTGGGAGTTACAGGCAGTTTTGTCTGTGTTTTCTTCCTAGGAGCAGTTTTGTATGTGTTTTCTTCCTAGGGGGCGCTAGAGCGCAATTTTGAGTTTTGGGGTTGTTGTTTTTTTTATTAAATCGCAATTTTTACCAGTCCTGATGTGTGTGTCCAGTTTGGTGAATTTTGAAGCATGTTAAGGGGGTCAAATTATAGCTCAAAGAGGCAAAAGTGACTGTTTGTACAAAACTTTTGTTTTTAAGGGGGAATTGCAAACTTCCTGTTGATTTTTGCTGAAGGATGTCAGTGTATGAAATTTAGGTCTAAGTGAGACCTACATAGAGGTTTTTGTTTCATGTCTCTCCGACATTCCTAGTGGGAGTTCCATGCAGTTTTGTCTGTTTTCTTCCTAGGAGCAGATTTGTATGTGTTTTCTTCCTAGGGGGCGCTAGAGCGAAATTTTGAGTTTTGGGGTTGTTGTTTTTTGTATTACATCGCAAGTTTTGCCAGTCCTGATGTGTGTGTCCAGTTTGGTGAGTTTTGAAGCATGTTAAAGGGGTCAAATTATAGCTCAAAGAGGCAAAAGTGACTGTTTTTACAAAACTTTTGTTTTGAAGGGGGAATTGCAAACTTCTTGTTGATTTTTGCTGGGGGTTGTCAATATATGAAATGTAGGTCTAAGTGAGACCTGCATAGAGGTTTTTGTTTCATGTCTCTACGACATTCCTACTGGAAGTTACAGGCAGTTTTGTCTGTTTTCTTCCTAGGAGCAGTTTTGTATGTGTTTTCTTCCTAGGTGGCGCTACAGCGCAATTTTGAGTTTAAGGGTTTTTTGTTTTGTTTTTTTTAGATCACAATTTTTGCCAGTCCTGATGTGTGTGTCCAGTTTGGTGAGTTTTGAAGCATGTTAAGGGGGTCAAATTATAGCTCAAAGAGGCAAAAGTGACTGTTTTTACAAAACTTTTGTTTTTAAGGGGGAATTGCATATTTCCTGTTGATTTTTGCTGAAGGATGTCAGTGTATGAAATCTAGGTCTAAGTGAGACCTACATAGAGGTTTTTGTTTCATGTCTCTATGACATTCCTACTGGAAGTTACAGGCAGTTTTGTATGTGTTTTATTCCTAGTGGGCGCTAGAGCGCAATTTTGAGTTTTGGGGTTGTTGTTTTTTTTATAAGATCGCAATTTTTGCCAGTCCTGATGTGTGTGTCCAGTTTGGTGAGTTTTGAAGCATGTTAAGGGGGTCAAATTATAGCTCAAAGAGGCAAAAGTGACTGTTTTTACACAACTTTTGTTTTTAAGGGGGAATTGCAAACTTCCTGTAGATTTTTGCTGAAGGATGTCAGTGTATGAAATCTAGGTATAAGTGAGACCTACATAGAGGTTTTTATTTCATGTCTCTCCGACATTCCTAGTGGGAGTTACAGGCAGTTTTGTCTGTGTTTTCTTCCTAGGGGGTGCTAGAGCGCAATTTTGAGTTTTGGGGCTAGGTTTTTTGATTAGATCGCAATTTTCGCCAGTCCTGATGTGTGTGTCAAATACGGTGAGTTTTGAAGCATGTTAAGGGTGTCAAATTACAGCTCAAAGAGGCGGCGGTATAATAAAGAAGAATAATAAAACCTTACAATTACAATAGGGTCCTCTGTCTCAAAGGGACATTGCGGTCCCTAATTAGCTAACGTCAATGGATCCAAAAGTACCTTAAGATAAGTATATCCTCACTAATAACAAGTGCACTTTTCTTGATAGAAATAAAAAGAGACCTTTTTGCCCAATATGTTGAAAAATATTCTTAAAAATTATGTAAGTGCTAGTGCCATTATCTTGACATAATGATATGCGCTCGGCATTACATTTCTTGAAACCAGCGAACTTATACTAAAAACTAATTTATTGTTCTTAATGGAAAGGCAACAAGGCAACCGCTTGTTACTCTCGGGGTCTCCTAGCCACTCAGGCAAATTATATTGTCTAAAAATGCATTTTTCCATCGATAACATGACATCATTGCGCCAAATGCGTGCTCTTTCAGTCAATTAGTGTGCATATATACAGCCTGGCCCACGGACAAAAATGTTTTAGTTGTAATTTTGAAGAATTCATCTGAATGTGCATGAACTATTTCTGTTCAAAATTGTTAGAAATGTCATATGTTAAATGTTTAAATATGAACAGTCAGTTTACTGTACTGTGCCAACTGTACTACTATATGAGTACGTGTTTTCTATTGTTTCATTGAAAATAAAACAGCAAAGTCCATTTGGCTGTCATCTGTTTTAAATATGAGACAGTTGTGTCAGTCATGATTTTTTTTAATGCTTGAAATAAGAAATTATTACTTTAAAAAAGTAGTTTTATACTCGTGAGTGTTGATGACACAGCTTTGCAACAGTTGATATTCTAGTTCCAAGCATGTTTTACTCTATATAGGTAATCAAATCTCAGCAACAAGCTGTAATATCTTACTGAGATCATTTAGGACCAAAACACTTAAAACAAGTAAAACACTCTAACATAAAATCTGCTTAGTGAGAATAATTATCTACTCAGACAGAAAATAAGCAAATGTCACCCTTATTTGAGATATTTAATCTTACTTAGATTTCAGTTTTTGCAGTGCAGATGCTGAAACACATTAGAAAATAGAAAAATAGCAGCTTTTTTTAATAAAGGAAACACCATTCAACTATTGATTAAATGATCAGCGAGGCTGCTTTACTACACATCAAGCAGATGCATTGCAGCCAATCAACAAATATTTCAAGGATTTGATTGATTGATTGAGAACTTTATTGACATCTTAAAGAATTCAATCCATGCAATGCTTTAAAAAGGCAAATGGATGGCACAAAAAGCCAAAAGGCTTGTTTCCATTGTGGTCCATTACATATTCATCACATTTGATACATTCAATAATAAAAGATATATAACCTGTAACGTGTATATAAAACAATTACGTCAAAAAATTGATAAATGATGTACATATACACAGTATAGCTGGGCGGTATAGCTCGGTTGGTAGAGCGGCCGTGCCAGCAACTTGAGGGTTCCAGGTTCGATCCCCGCTTCCGCCATCCTAGTCTCTGCCGTTGTGTCCTTGGGCAAGACACTTCACCCACCTTCTCCCAGTGCCACCCACACTGGTTAAATGTAACTTAGATATTGGGTTTGATTGATTGATTGAAGCTTTTATTAGTAGATTGCACAGTACAGTACATATTCCGTACAATTGACCACCAAATGGTAACACCCGAATAAGTTTTTCAACTTGTTTAAGTCGGGTCCACTTAAATAGATTCATGACACAGATATATACTATATTTATACTATCATCATAATACAGTCATCACACAAGATAATCAGCAGAGTATATACATTGAATTATTTACATTATTTACAATCCGGGGTGTGGGATGAGGAGGAGAGGGAGGGGGGGGGGGGGGGTAGGTTTGGTTGATATCAACACTTCAGCCATCAACAATTGCATCATCAGAGAAATGGACATTGAAACAGTGTAGGACTGATTTGGTAGGATATGTACAGCAAGTAGTGGACATAGAGAGAGAGATTCGAAAGCATAATAATAAGTATCTACATTTGATTATGTACATTTGATTATTTACAATCCGGGGAGGTGGGATGTGGTGGGGGGAGGGTGTTAGTTAAGGGTTGAAGTTGCCTGGAGGTGTTCTTTTAGTGCGGTTTTGAAGGAGGATAGAGATGCCCTTTCTTTTACACCTATGTTTCACTATGTAAAGCGCTTTGAGTCACTAGAGAAAAGCGCTATATAAATATAATTCGCTTCGCTTCACTTCTTAGTATACATGTCAGAAAAAAACATATCACGTTTGCTTTTGTTTTTCTTCATCACTGATTATTACAGAAGTGATCACGTCACCTCTATTAATCGTCCGTCTGCGTTAGCGCTTATAATAACAATATCACTAATACTTGGTTAATATTCAAGTCACAAAATGTCAATTGAGTATCGCAATAAGAAACATATGTTTAATTAACCGTAAGATTTTTTTGTTAAAATAAAGCCAATAATGCCATTTTTTGTGGTGCCCTTTATTTGGAAAAGTATCAAAAAGTACCGAAAAGTATCTAAATACATTTTGGTAGAGGTACTAGTGCCAAAATATTGGTATCGGGACAACACTACTACACACATACACAAATTCACACACTTTTTGTGTTTTTTTGGTTGTTTTTTTTATCAGCAGAATAGTGGAGCTCCCATTGGCTCCAAGTAAGATTATTACACATCAAGCAGATGTATTGCAGCCAATCAACAAATAAAGGAATAACTAGAAAACAACTAGAAAAGTACATCCCGATAGTAAAAAAAAGTCTGAACCACTTGATCCTTATCTTATTTCTGACTTTTTCTGAACGTTTAATCAACATTTGCCAATAACTTTTTCAGCTATCTACAAGGACGCCTTAAACTGAGAGCAGGCCCGGGCAATTATTTTGCCTCTGGGGGGCAAATTTAGAGAACAAATGTGTCTAGGGGCCGGTATATCTGATTTTTAGGAACACTGATACAAAACATTACAGATCGCCTTAAAAAACGGAATGTAATTTTAAATCTTCTTACTGAATGAGACACCCAGAATGTACATGAAAATAAGGAATGTGGGTTTTACAATATTAACTATGAACAATAAAACACTGAATATTGACAACATATGAACGTCACACACCCTCTCGATTAACACATTTTACAGTCAAGCGAAACGCAACATAAATGCAACAAACACTGCGAAATATGAATGCGAAAAAGCCCCACCTACAATCTGATCACTAAGCTCTCGAACTTTGTTGTTAAAATCTCCTTCCGCGTCTGTCCCTGACACCCGCATTTCAGGCTGGCCGCTCTGGAAACACTCTGTGGAAACGCTCCCCACCCACACTGCTTGGTGCCTCGTCTGAGCTGCTGTGACTTAGATTACCATAGTAAGTAATTCGATTACCATAGTAACTAGTATATCATAAAAAAAGCGCAGATTCCAACCATTGAAGTACTTTGTATAGTTTAAAGGCCTACTGAAACCCACTACTACCGACCACGCAGTCTGATAGTTTATATATCAATGATGAAATCTTAACATTGCAACACATGCCAAAACGGCCGGGTTAACTAATAAAGTGCAATTTTTAAATTTCCGGCGACACTTTCGGTTGAAAACGTCTATGTATGATGACGTATGCGCGTGACGTCAATCGTTGAAACGGACGTATTCGGACCCCATTGAATCCAATACAAAAAGCTCTGTTTTCATCCCAAAATTCCACAGTATTCTGGACATCTGTGTTGGTGAATCTTTTGCAATTTGTTTAATGAACAATGAAGACTGCAAAGTAGAAAGCTGTAGGTGGGATCGGTGTATTAGCGGCGGACTACAGCAACACAACCAGGAGGACTTTGAGATGGATAGCAGACGCGCTAGCCGCCGACCTCACCTTGACTTCCTCCGTCTCCGGGCCGCCGACCGCATCTGTGATCGGGTGAAGTCCTTCGTCGCTCCGTCGATCGCTGGAATGCAGGTGAGCACGGGTGTTGATGAGCAGATGAGGGTTGGCTGGCGTAGGTGGATAGCTAATGTTTTTAGCATAGCTCTGTGAGGTCCCGTAGCTAAGTTAGCTTCAATGGCGTCGTTAGCAACAGCATTGTTAAGCTTCGCCAGGCTGGAAAGCATTAACCGTGTAGTTACAGGTCCATGGTTTAATAGTATTGTTGATTTTCTGTCTATCCTTCCAGTCAGGGGTTTATTTCTTTTGTTTCTATATGCATTTAAGCACGATGCTATCACGTTAGCTCCGTAGCTAAAGTGTTTCGCCGATGTATTGTCGTGGAGATAAAAGTCACTGTGAATGTCCATTTCGCGTTCTCGACTCTCATTTTCAAGAGGTTATAGTATCCGAGGTGGTTTGAAATACAAATCCGTGATCCACAATAGAAAAAGGAGAGAGTGTGGAATCCAATGAGCCAGCTTGTACCTAAGTTACGGTCAGAGCGAAAAAAGATACGTCCTGCACTGCACTCTAGTCCTTCACTCTCACGTTCCTCATCCACGAATCTTTCATCCTGGCTCAAATTAATGGGGTAATCGTCGCTTTCTCGGTCCTAATCTCGCTGCATTGTAAACAATGGGGAAATGTGAGATGCCTTTCAACCGGTGACGTCACGCTACTTCCGGTACATCAGCGACCCAAAGTTGCGAACTTTATCGTCTATGTTCTTAACTAAATCCTTTCAGCAAAAATATGGCAATACCGCGAAATGATCAAGTATGACACATAAAAAATAATAATTTCAGTAGGCCTTTAACACTTACGGTCATTTGAAAACATCACTGCACATCATAATGGCAGCTACAGTTTCCATCTTAAAGATCTAAAAAAAATATTTTCGGAATGTCCGGCAGGCCAGATTGAAAAGCTTAACGGGCCACATTTAATTTGCCCAAGTCTGCCTTAGAGGGTCACTCCCTATGGTTGCTTCGCTCTGGAAACATCAGGTTAGGACTTGGGAAGTATACCGGTACCGGTTCCTAAATGGGTCGGTTCAAAAATGCTGGACTAATGATACAGCTATGGGAACTTTTTTTTTTTTTATCCACCGTCACATTCAATCTAATCGAAGTCTACCTTTTCCCGCCCCACTTCCGGTTCCAAGGTACTTCTGGTTCCGAGGTATGCAGAAGTAAACAGTTGTTTGCTGAAATAAAATCTAAATGCAGAAAGTCGCAGGAAATTGGCATAATGTGACTGAGATGCTGTCCTTGAGAGGAAAAGGGCAAATGATGTTTACCTGACAAACACTCACCTCCATGCAGCCTGGCCAGCACTCTAGCCCGCAGCCCTGCACCCTTCTCGGGCCACCTCTGTGCCCTTCTCCTTGACACGCGGCCACGCCCAAACTACCAAAATACAGTTCCCAAATGACTTCTAAGTGTCAGGTGATATGTTTTCTTTTGCAAATTTGATGACTACTTGTCCAAAAGCTGTGTGAAAAACACGGTGCTACTACTGCCAATGGGACGAACCACCAAACTTCATTGTTCATGATAACTTGACAGCTTCTAATAATATAGTTGGAGCACCAGTGTTGAAATCATAACTGATGCATCTTTGTGTGTGCTTTCTCTTAATTGAAAGCATGTCAACTCAAAGTCATTTGTACATTCTTATTGTGCTTTTTCTTACAAACCACCAAAACTAGTGAAGTTGGTACGTTGTGTAAATCCTAAATAAAAACAGAATACAATGATTTGCTAATCTTTTTCCACTTATATTCAATTGAATAGACTACCAAGACAAGATACTTAACGTTCGAACTGGTAAACGTTGATATTTTTGGCAAATATTAGCTCATTTGGAATTTGGAACATGTTTCAAAAAAGCTGGCACAAGTTGCAAAAAAGACTGAGAAAGTTGAGGGATGCTCATCAAAACACTTATTTGGAACATCCCACAGGTGAACAGGCTAATTGGGAACAGGCGGGTGCCATGATTGGGTATAAAAGCAGCTTCCATGAAATCAGTCATTCACAAACAAGGATGGGGCGAGGGTCACCACTTTGTCAACAAATGGGTGAGCAAATTGTTGAACAGTTTAATTAAAACCTTTCTCAACCAGCTACTGCAAGGAATTTAGGGATTTCACCATCTACGGTCCGTAATATCATCAAAAGGTTCAGAGAATCTGGAGAAATGCACGTAAGCGGCTAAGACCGTGACCTTCGATCCTTCAGGCGGTACTGCATCAACAAGCGACATTAGTGTGTAAAGGATATCGCCACATGGGCTCAGGAACACTTCATAAAACCACTGTCAGTAACTACAGTTGGTCGCTACATCTGTAAGTGCAAGTTAAAACTCTACTATGCAAAGCGAAAGCCATTCATCAACAACACCCAGAAACGCTCATCTAAGATGGACTGATGCAAAGTGGAAAAAGTGTGACCAGTCCACATTTCAAATTGTTTTTGGAAACTGTGGATGTCGTGTCCTCCGGACCAAAGAGGAAAAGAACCCTCCGGATTGTTATAGGCGCAAAGTTTAAAAGCCAGCATCTGTGATGGTATGGGGGTGTATTAGTGCCCAAGACATGGGTAACTTACACATCTGTGAAGGCACCATTAATGCTGAAAGGTACATACAGGTTTTGCAGCAACATATGTTTCCATGCAAGCAACATTATCATGGACGCCCCTGCTTATTTCAGCAAGACAATGCCAAGCCACGTGTTACAACAGCGTGGCTTCATAGTAAAAGAGTGCGGGTACTAGACTGGCCTGCCTGTAGTCCAGACCTGTCTCCCATTGAAAATGTGCGGCGCATTATGAAGCCTAAAATACCACAACGGAGACCCCCGGACTGTTGAACAACTTAAGCTGTACATCAAGCAAGAATGGGAAAGAGTTCCACCTGAAAAGCTTCAAAAATTGGTCTCCTCAGTTCCCAAATGTTTACTGAGTGTTGTTAAAAGGAAAGGCCATGTAACACAGTGGTAAAAAATGCCCCTGTGCCAACTTTGTTTGCAATGTGTTGCTGCCATTAAATTCTTAGTTAATGATTATTCGCAAAAAAAAAATTACGTTTCTCAGTTTGAACATTAAATATCTTGTCTTTGTAGTCTATTCAATTTAATATAAGTTGAAAATACTTTCCAAATCATTGTATTCTGTTTTTATTTATGAATTACACAATATGCCAACTTCACTGGTTTTGGGTTTTTTGTATTTAATTTACTTTTTTTTATATTACTTACCCTGGATTTCGACTGGATGCACAACGGCTGCTAAACAAAAGCACCACCCGCAGTCTGGCTATCACCATCGCCATTTAATTGCGGCTCCGTCGCGCAGCAAAATAGCGTAGACTTTAACAAGATCGAATCCTCGCCTTCATGGCGACATATAAAGTAAGTTTCTTACAAGTATCATCCCTGCATGCCTCACTGCACAGGATGGTAGTGTAGGGTGATGAAAGGTAACGCTCCTGCATATCAACAAAACAATATTAATTATTATCACAAAATCTTTTTTTATTTTTTTTATTGTTTATAAACTCAGGAAATACGTCCGTGGACAAAGGGTAACTTTAATTATGACCAATGTATGACCCTGGAACTCCTTGGTATCGAAATCAATACCCAAATCTGTAGTATCAGCCAAAACTAAAGTATCAAACAACAGAATAAGTGCTTCTTACATTTTAACAGAGGTGTAGATAGAACATGTTACAACATGGATTTTACTGGGTGGCATGACTCGGTTGAGAGGCCATGCCAGAAACTTAAGGGTTCCAGGTTTGATTCCTGCTTCCCCCATCATAGTCACTGCTGTTGGGACCTTGACTTTTCCCACCTGCTCCCAGTGACACTTTAAATTAAGCTTAAAGATGTAGATAAAGGATTTCACTATGTATAGGGCTTTGAGAAAAAAGTACTATATAAATATAATTCACTTCACTACTGACGTCCCGCCCATTCAGTATTTGTGGTGGTTAATGGGAGCTGTTGAATTCTGCCTATAGAGCCCATAAAAACATCTTCATTAGGGTTGTATATACTGTACATGATGTATATACAAAACTTTATGTAGTAACAGGCTCATTTATAATAACATATAATAATTACGTATTTTGATCATTTTAAGCATACGCAGTGCATTAATTTCAAAAACGTATCACAACTTTTGCTTTTTTTTCTTCTGATTTTTTACTCACTGCAGACTTTTTTAGAGCCAACAAACATAATTAAACATCACTTACTGTACAATGTCTGCCGTCATTAGGATGCCATCTGCTAGGAATTTCATATATTCCCATTTGGATGAAGAATGTCTCATAATCCTTGCAAAGTAACAGGGGGGGGGGAGCGCTTTTTTTGTCGTTCCCGCCAATTCCGGGTCCTAAACGGCTGTCAAATTGTCCCAACTGGTCGGATTATATCCTCAGCCATCTACTTTCCAGGTGAGAGGCATAATTTATGATCTAGAATACAGGGAGCAAGGAAACGAGGAAACAGCAGACCACTCGATGATGTAAACATAGCGACAGACAGAAGTGATCACGTCGCCTCTATAAATCGTCCGTCTGCGTTAGCACTTATAATAACAATATCACTAATACTTGGTTAATATACAAGTCACAAAATGTCAATTGAGTATTGTTGGTGCTTTTTGATCGGTTATATATATATATATTTTTTTATCAGCGGAATAGTGGAGTTGTTATTTACGTGTATTTCTTATTTAGAATGTATTAAAAAAAACATCCGTCGTTATGTCTTTCATAATAATTATAAACAATGGGCAAAAAAAATCAATAAAAGTGCTGTTCCCCTTTAACATAAATGGTCAAAACCTTTCAACTTAGACAAGTTCCATTGGAACATACATTGGCCTACACATTGGCCATAATTCAACATTGTCAGCCACCTGTTATTTTCCCTGTTTATAGAAGCTGTGCGCCATAAACAACTTTGTTGTCACTTCTTGCTCTCTGCTGAGCTCAGGCATAAAGTTTCCCGGTATAGATCCTCAATGTTTACACCAAAGGGCTTGTTTTTGAAATGCCCAATGTATTTTTTTCCCCACGACATGCCAATCTCCTGATATTCTTCTCCGACACTTCTTTTCCACAATTTATTGTGACCAATGCAGTGGATGCCGAGTAGGTACGGTTGATAAGGTGAGAGTCCAGTCCATAGGGAGGAGAGCAGGGGGATTCTCTTGTAGACAAGTCGGCAGTGCAGAGAAGTCACCAAATGATGCATAGGGTCCAGACTGGGAACAGCTCGCGCTTTCTCCGTGGAAACTGATCTGTGGCCACCTGATAACGGGGGCAGAGCAGAAAAGAGAAGCGGCAGATCAAATGTTTTAGAAAGTAGTCTATTTAAAATGGGACTTAAATGCTTATATTGAGGTAGCATCTCTAACTGTTACCAGTTGGCCCGAATAAAAAACGCTCTAGAGCTTGGAACAGAATCAGAATCAGAATAGTTTTATTGCCATTGTTTGATAACGGGTTCACAAACTAGGAATTTTTCTCGGTGCAATCGTGCAACATAAAACACATATAACACAGAATAGGTAATAAAAATGAGCTGTAACTGAGCTATCAGATCTTGTTATTGTTCATGAGTCTGATGGCCGAGGGGAAAAAACTGTTCAGGTGGCGGGAGGTGTGTGTCTGGATGGACCTTAGTCTCCTGCCTGAGGGGAGAAGGGAGAATAGTTTGTGTCCAGGGTGAGAAGAGTCAGCTGTGATCCGACCCAGCATTTTCTCCGTGGAAACTGATCTGTGGCCACATGATAATGGGGGCAGAGCATAAAAGAGAAGCGACAGATCAAATGTTCTAAAAAGGAGTCTATTTAAAATGGGACTTAAATGCTTCTATTGAGGTAGCATCTCTGACCGTTACCAGAAGGCCCGTATAAAAAACGCTCTAGAGCCCGCATACTTTTTTTAGGGCTCCGGGAATCACTAGTAAGCCAGAGTTCTTAGAACGCAAGTCGGCAATGCAGAGAAGTCACCACATGATGCATAGAGGAGTGGTCCATCCCGGGTCCCGACCTGGAACAGAATCAGAATCAGAATAGTTTTATTGCCATTGTTTGATAACGGGTTCACAAACTAGGACAAACTCTAGAGCCCGCAGACTTTTTTGGTGCTCCGGGAATCACTAGTAAGCCGGAGTTCTTAGAACGCATGTAGACAAGTCGTCAATGCAGAGAAGTCACCAAATGATGCATAGAGGAGTGGTCCATCCCGGGTCCTGACTTGGAACAGAATCAGAATCAGAATAGTTTTATTGCCATTGTTTGATAACGGGTTCCCAAACTAGGAATTTTTCTCTGTGCAATTGTGCAACATAAAACACATATAACACAGAATAGGTAATAAAAATGAGCTGTAACTGAGCTATCAGATCTTGTTATTGTTCATGAGTCTGATGGCCGAGGGGAAAAAACTGTTCAGGTGGCGGGAGGTGTGTGTCTGGATGGACCTTAGTCTCCTGCCTGAGGGGAGAAGGGAGAATAGTTTGTGTCCAGGGTGAGAAGAGTCAGCTGTGATCTGACCCAGCATTTTCTCCGTGGAAACTGATCTGTGGCCACATGATAATGGGGGCAGAGCATAAAAGAGAAGCGACAGATCAAATGTTCTAAAAAGGAGTCTATTTAAAATGGGACTTAAATGCTTCTATTGAGGTAGCATCTCTGACCGTTACCAGAAGGCCTGTATAAAAAACGCTCTAGAGCCCGCATACTTTTTTTAGGGCTCCGGGAATCACTAGTAAGCCAGAGTTCTTAGAACGCAAGTCGGCAATGCAGAGAAGTCACCACATGATGCATAGAGGAGTGGTCCATCCCGGGTCCCGACCTGGAACAGAATCAGAATCAGAATCAGAATAGTTTTATTGCCATTGTTTGATAACGGGTTCACAAACTAGGACAAACTCTAGAGCCCGCAGACTTTTTTGGGGCTCCGGGAATCACTAGTAAGCCGGAGTTCTTAGAACGCATGTAGACAAGTCGGCAATGCAGAGAAGTCACCAAATGATGCATAGAGGAGTGGTCCATCCCGGGTCCCGACTTGGAACAGAATCAGAATCAGAATAGTTTTATTGCCATTGTTTGATAACGGGTTCCCAAACTAGGAATTTTTCTCGGTGCAATTGTGCAACATAAAACACATATAACACAGAATAGGTAATAAAAATGAGCTGTAACTGAGCTATCAGATCTTGTTATTGTTCATGAGTCTGATGGCCGAGGGGAAAAAACTGTTCAGGTGGCGGGAGGTGTGTGTCTGGATGGACCTTAGTCTCCTGCCTGAGGGGAGAAGGGAGAATAGTTTGTGTCCAGGGTGAGAAGAGTCAGCTGTGATCCGACCCAGGGCTTTCTCCATGGAAACTGATCTGTGGCCACCTGATAACGAGGGCAGAGGATAAAATAGAAGCGGCAGATCAAATGTTCTAAAAAGGAGTCTATTTAAAATGGGACTTAAATGCTTCTATTGAGGTAGCATCTCTAACTGTTACCAGTAGGCCCGAAAAAACTAAACGCTCTAGAGCCCGCAGACTTTTTTGGGGCTCCGGGAATCACTAGTAAGCCGGAGTTCTTAGAACGCAAGTCGGCCACACAGAGAAGTCACCAATTGATGCATAGAGGAGTGGTCCATTCCAGGTCCCGACTTGGATCAGAATCAGAATCAGAATCAAAATCAGAATAAGAATCGTTTTATTGCCATTGTTTGAGAACGGGTTCACAAACACAAGTCGGCAGTGCAGAGAAGTCACCAAAGGATGCTTAGAGGAGTGGTCCATCCCGGGTCCCGACTTGGAACAGCTCGCACTTTCTCCTTCGAAACTGATCTGTGGCCACCTGATAACGGGGGCAAAGCATAAAAGAGAAGTGGCAGATCAAATGCTCTAAAAAGGAGTCTATTTAAAATGGGACTTAAATGCTTCTATTGAGGTTGCATCTCTAACTGTTACCAGTAGGCCCATATAAAAAACGCTCTAGAGCCTGCATACTTTTTTGGGGCTCCGGGAATCACTAGTAAGCCAGAGTTCTTAGAACCTAGGTACAAGTAAACGTGATGAATCATGGCTCATTCGACTTGTTCTTGAAGTCTCGCTGACTTGATTTTGTCCTTTTTTGCCCTCTGACAGGAAAGCCAACCTGATCCTCCGGAGGGTGGACAAGATCAGCCACTACTGCCGCTCCCTCCTGCGTAGCACCCACATCCAGAGCCGCACCGACACCATGGCGTACGTCTTCTGCCGCAGCGACGAGGGTCGGCCGCCCGGTGGGGCGTGGCGCGACTCGTTGCACGAAGGACGCACCACCTGCACAGAGAAGCTCATTTCCATACAGCGCAACATGTACAGCAGCACGAAACTGCGATGAGAAGCGAGAACGGGAGACACGCTGCCAGTCGGGACTCGACATAAGACTGCAGCAGGTGTCTCTGTGGTAAAAACGAAAAGAAAAAAAAACTGACAGAACGTGGGACTTACTTTTATTGTGAGACTACACACGAAAACATCGAGAAGTGTGGAAAAAAAAACAAAAAACGAGAAAGATGTAAGATAATCCTCGACCAAAAGATAATGTTTAAATACTTTGAATGTAACTTTGTGGTTCTTTTTTTTATTTGAAGCACCTAAAAGAGCAAAACAAGGTGATTTCTAGTAAATGAAACTGCGTCAAAACCATGCAGAATACCACTTGCTTGTTTTGGCAAAGAGTACTCATTTTCCTGCATTTCTACAGATCTTGTCGGTTGTTTGCATTATTTAAAAAAGTCAAATTATAAAAGCTTTAAAAAAAAACAACTGAAATCACCAAAATAGGATTTCTTCTAGTCTAATTGACGCTGTTACTAAAGATTGTGGACTTCAAGCAGCTTTCATAAACATTTTCTATGCAGAAGAAATGTCAAACAGTTCATTTAAGTCCTCTTATAAGTTATCAATGATAATGGTGTCCTGATCGGTCCAATATCTGCTAAAAACAAGGTATTGTATCAGCATATTTTCCAGATAATAAGCCGTTACTTTTTTCCCCAAACGTTGAACCCTACGGCTTATACAAAGTAGTGGTTAAACATTATATTTTTCTTCGCTAACTGCGTAATCATGGAATGGATTAAGCAAAGAAATCAAACAATGTACTAAAATGATCCACTTGAACGAGTCTATGGATGTTCTCATTCATCCAGGTCATTGTATTCTCAGGGCATTCAATCGATCGCAACTGGACTGTTTGGTTTATCTTAGAAGACGTTTCGCCTCTCATCAGTTCATGCTCATAGACTTGGATTGGTCAGATCTAATCTTAGACTTAGATCGGTCACATTGATGCTCCAAAACCAGGAGGGTGTGCCTGGGCAAGGATGGTTGCACCCTATCGTAGTGAGAAAAATAACGGTTTTGATGCAAACGAGCAATCCTACTGTCGAAGCCAACGAAATTCGTTGGACTTGTAATTGCCCCTCGTTACCACTGAGGTATTGTGTGGCAGAATAATCGCTATGGATCGACTACTACCAGTCTGAATCCCAATAGTACCGATCCCAATACTACCAATAGTCTGAATCCCCCATGTTAGCATTCCATTCAGTTGTAAACAAATGGCACAAAAGGTGACCAGAATGGTTCTAACTCCTGTTATTTGTTGGAGGCTAAATTGCAGAGTCTTTTAGGATTGGTTGAAAGGACAGTGTTTTATAGTTTTTCATTTTTGACGTAGATGGCTTCCCTCCCTGCTCTTTCGTACCATCCGTCGTCCCTGTCCAGAATCTTTACATTTTTGTCCTGAAAATAGTTTTTTCTCACTACAATAGGGCAGAATCATCCTTGCCCAGGCATACCCTCCTGGTTTTGGAGTATTAATATTTGGATTTTGGGCACCAGCCGCTAGACCAGTGGTTCTTAACCTGGGTTCGATTGAACCCTAGGGGTTTGGTGAGTCGGCCTCAGGGGTTCGGCAGAGCCTCCGTCGCGGAGGTCAAGACACACCCGACTCATCGTGTAAATAAAAACTTCTCCCTGTCTGCGTATTATGGTTACCCCCAAACAATGTTCCCTCTAATTGTCCATATGCGTGAGCAAACGCAAAAACTCCTTGAGCATTCGGTGGAGCACATGTGAGCGACGTCAGACGTGCAAATGCACTGTGGTCACACCTGGAGCACACCTGTCCCAAACCTGACTAAATAACAAGTTCAATGTTTTATTATTGTAATCAAATGACAGCAGTCATTTCCATGTGATTATTTTCTAATATAAGTGTTTTGGCCCACTTACAATGAATATAACATATTGTTTTTCATGAGCTGTGTACTAGTATTATATGTCTGGGTGGGGGTCCTACTTTGGAAATAATGTGTACCCCTTTCAGATATCGCATTTAGTTCCCACCAAAATATTCACATGTTGCACAATGAGATGTAAACATTGTGTACATTCCTGTAACTTTCCGTTTGTAAAATATATCTTTATTAGTATTTCTTTAATATAATAACATCATTTTATGATTACGGTTCGGGTTCGGTGAATGCGCATATGAAACTGGTGGGGTTCGGTACCTCCAACAAGGTTAAGAACCACTGCGCTAGACTAAATCTGACCAATCTAAATCTGAGACTAGATCTGACCAATCTAAGTCTAAGACTAGATTTTACCAATCTAAGTCTAATACTAGATTTTCATTACCATGAATTGATTAACATGGACCCTGACTTAAACAAGTTGAAAAACGTATTTGGGTGTTACCATTTAGTGGTCAATTGTACGGAATATGTACCGTACTGTGCAATCTACTAATAAAAGTCTCAATCAATCAATTTGACCAATCTAAGTCTAAGACTAGATCTGACCAATCTAAGTCTAAGACTACATTTGACCAATCTAAGTCTAAGACTAGATTTGAACAATCTAAGTCTAAGACTAGATTTGACCAATCTAAGTCTAAGACTAGATTTGACCAATCTAAGTCTAAGACTAGATTTGACCAATCTAAATCTAAGACTAGATCTGACCAACCTAAGTCTAAGACTAGATTTGACCAATCTAAGTCTAATACTAGATCTGACCAATCTAAGTCTAAGACTAGATCTGACCAATCTAAGTCTAAGACTAGATCTGATCAATCTAAGTCTAAGACTAGATTTGACCAATCTAAGTCTAAGACTAGATTTGACCAATCTAAGTCTAAGACTAGATTTGACCAATCTAAGTCTAAGACTAGATTTGACCAATCTAAGTCTAAGACTAGATTTGACCAATCTAAGTCTAAGACTAGATTTGACCAATCTAAGTCTAAGACTAGATCTGACCAACCTAAGTCTAAGACTAGATTTGACCAATCTAAGTCTAAGACTAGATTTGACCAATCTAAGTCTAAGACTAGATCTGACCAACCTAAGTCTAAGACTAGATTTGACCAATCTAAGACTAGATTTGACCAATCTAAGTCTAATACTAGATCTGACCAATCTAAGTCTAAGACTAGATTTGACCAATCTATGTCTAAGACTAGATCTGACCAACCTAAGTCTAAGACTACATTTGACCAATCTAAGTCTAAGACTAGATTTGACCAATCTAAGTCTAAGACTAGATCTGACCAACCTAAGTCTAAGACTAGATCTGACCAACCTAAGTCTAAGACTAGATTTGACCAACCTAAGTCTAATACTAGATCTGACCAATCTAAGTCTAAGACTAGATCTGACCAATCTAAGTCTAAGACTAGATCTGACCAATCTAAGTCTAAGACTAGATCTGACCAACCTAAGTCTAAGACTAGATTTGACCAATCTAAGTCTAAGACTAGATTTGACCAATCTAAGTCTAAGACTAGATTTGACCAATCTAAGTCTAATACTAGATTTGACCAATCTAAGTCTAAGACTAGATTTGACCAATCTATGTCTAAGACTAGATCTGACCAACCAAAGTCTAAGACTAGATTTGACCAATCTAAGTCTAATACTAAATCTGACCAATCTAAGTCTAAGACTAGATCTGACCAATCTAAGTCTAAGACTAGATCTGATCAATCTAAGTCTAAGACTAGATTTGACCAATCTAAGTCTAAGACTAGATTTGACCAATCTAAGTCTAAGACTAGATTTGACCAATCTAAGTCTAAGACTAGATTTTACCAATCTAAGTCTAAGACTAGATCTGACCGACCTAAGTCTAAGACTAGATCTGACCGACCTAAGTCTAAGACTAGATTTGACCGATCTAAGTCTAAGACTAGATTTGACCGATCTAAGTCTAAGACTAGATTTGACCAATCTAAGTCTAAGACTAGATTTGACCAATCTAAGTCTAAGACTAGATCTGACCAACCTAAGTCTAAGACTAGATCTGACCAACCTAAGTCTAAGACTAGATTTGACCAACCTAAGTCTAAGACTAGATTTGACCAACCTAAGTCTAAGACTAGATCTGACCAATCTAAGTCTAAGACTAGATCTGACCAATCTAAGTCTTAAGACTAGATCTGACCAACCTAAGTCTAAGACTAGATTTGACCAATCTAAGTCTAAGACTAGATCTGACCAATCTAAGTCTAAGACTAGATCTGACCAATCTAAGTCTAAGACTAGATCTGACCAATCTAAGTCTAAGACTAGGTCTGACCCATCTAAGTCCAAGACTAGGTCTGACCAATCTAAGTCTATGAGCATGAACTGATGAAGCCTACTTGGATGAGAGGCGAAACGTCTTCTGAGGAAAAACCAAACAGTCCAGTTGCGGTCGATTGAACGCCCTGAGAATCGACTTTAAGAAACGTTTAAATCTCACAGTGTTTACAAAGTACAAAGGAAGAAGAAGAAGAATCCTGATAAACATCTTGGACCTTCTTAAAAAAGGAAAAGCCGATATTCATCTCATACAGGACGAATAAAGACACCCTTGACTATTGTGTTTTGTTTGATCAGTCGTGTTACAGGCATCGTTTGGAAACAATTAGGCTATGTAAATAAACATTTACGAAATATTTCTATACAAATATCTCATTTCATACCGTACCGGTATATATCTGCGGCTTATAGTCCAGTGCGGCTAATATATGAAAAAAATATATTTTTCGTCGAGAATTTAGTAAGTGCGTCTTATAGTCTGGAAACTACGGTATACCATTCATCCAAAACGTCCAATTCAAATTGTGTTCCGCTCCCGCTAACGTCTCTTTTTGCTCGCTCAGCAGACAGATAACAGGTTGTCTCCACTTGAGAGCCTTTCTAGAAGTA
Organism: Entelurus aequoreus; assembly: GCF_033978785.1. NCBI lineage: Eukaryota > Metazoa > Chordata > Actinopteri > Syngnathiformes > Syngnathidae > Entelurus > Entelurus aequoreus. Next base: position 13,260,654 of record NC_084751.1, on the reverse strand, counting down.
TTTGCTTTAATACACTGTGAAACTGAACTCACAGAAACTGAGTAAGTCAGGGGTGTCCAAAGTGCGGCCCGGAGCTAATTGTTTACCGGCCCGCCACACATTCTGGAAATGCTATTGCAAAAATAAACAAAGAACATTCATAAAAGTGGAATGAGGTGAAATCTAACGAGAAAAAGTTGACACAAAGCTGCCATGCAGGCTGTTTTTTATTTTTATTTTGTCTTTCTTTTTTCCTTTTTTTGCCATTGCTCAAAAAAAAAAAAGTAATGACAAAAAAAATCCATGTTATAATGAATTATTTTTAAGGCTCCAGTTACTTCAAATATTTCACTTTAAAATGTCTTATGCGGTAAATATTGCATATATTGTGTAGATGCCGTATAAAAACATCAACGTTTTATTTGACAAAAGAGCATAAAGCAAACAAAATAATAGTTAAAACGTAAAATCGACAGATATATCGGAAGTTGATCTCGTAACTTAAGTGTTGAAAGTAAAAGAAAAACCTAATAAAAATGTATCACTTTATGAGTGGGGCATCTTTTGGAACCCAAATATATTTATATATATTTTTACTGTGATTACTAGGGATGATGTTTGATAAGAAATTATCGAGTTCGAGCCTATTATCGAATCCTCTTATCGAACCGATTCCTTATCGATTCTCTTATCGAATCCAGATAGGTTGTTGTATATGGAAAAAAACACAATATTTGGTTTAACAAAAGCTCACTTTTATTTGATAAGAAAAAAATAAAAATAAATAAATATATAAATATTGACTGTTACCCCCCTAAAAAAAATAAAAAAAATAAATATTGACTGTTACCCAAAGTATATTAAGTGGGATTTTTCAGAAAAACAAATATATACAGTAACACAAAAACAACCTGTCTCTGTGATCACTATAGGTGTATAAATAACAATATAGTGTTAAATAAAATCAGTCCCTTGGCCACAAAACTGAAAATAATACAGCTCTCCAAAAAGTGCACTTCTGCTGCTATTGGAACATACTAACTACACACACAGGCAGACAGCTAACAAACAATCCAAGACGTCTAATAAAGTTCCAAAGCAGATTAATCCATTTAGGCTCTTTATTGTTATTTTTTACTATAGTGGTCTCGATAACGGGTACCGGTTCTCAAAAAGGGATTCGAGTCCGAGGACTCGGTTCTTTTCTTATCGAACAACCGGGAAAACCGGTTTCGAGCATCATCCCTAGTGATTACTCAAAAATATTAAAGAATTAAAATCAATGGTGTCCTGCATTATTGATCTTTTAGGGCTCTAATTACTAAATACTGCCTATTTCAGTTTTACTATAAAAAACTAAGTTGTTTTTGACAGAAAAGCCTTAGAACATTTTCTTTTTATTACTTAGTTGATATAGAGATAAACTGTAAGCGTTAAATAAAAATTAATAATTTGACTTATTTTTAACATTTTAATGACTTGGTCCCCGGGACCCCTAAAGGTAAAATAAATAAAACAATCCATATATTTTGTTATGTTTTGAAAATGAAAAATATCCAAATGGCCCCCACATGCTTTAATTTTTCCATGTGCGGCCCTCAGTGGAAAAAGTTTGGACACCCCTGGAGTAAGTCAATAAAAATGACTTGAGACACTAAATAACTTCTCTGTAACATTCCAAAAATAACAAAATGCATTAAAACAAATGCGCTAATGTACATTGGACACGTCATACAGATGCTACTTATTAGCATTAGCATTAGCATTACCAAATTTCGTAATCAAAATTACAACAAAGATACATGTTACGATCAATGATAAGTAAGTACTTAGCTTCTTGGCAAACACTTTGTAGTGTTCAACAAATGACAAGATTGGTACATTCTACTTAATGGCAAAGACTACTTCCTGTCAACGACAACACATATAGGGCATGATGAAATGAATGCGTACTTACAAATGAGACTCATAAATGTAAGAAAACGAGATGGAACAACTAAATAGTATGCAGTCCATTCAAGACTCCGCTCAAGCACTTCTATCCAGAAACAGAACAACACCAACGCTAAGGTCGGTCGTTATAATACTTTGTATTATGAAGTGATGGCACCCGTAAAGTGAGTGCAGCCTTTGTGCTTGAAGTTCTCTTGACGTTTCCAACATTTAAGTTTTATTAGTTTCCTCTCGAGTCGAGATGGTGCACGTTGAAGCTTTTGAACCCCATGCAATACTCGTAAATTTTTAGTTTCCAGGTTTAACATTTGTTTTTATGCTGCTTTTGGGACAATTTTGATGGTTGAGAATGTGAGGAAATACAACAAGAAGATGAGTCATTGATTTCAATCATCTGACACAGGGATGGTTGTACTCTTTGAGTTTTATTGTCCATTGATTTGATTGCGTGGATGCTGTCGATGAAATGCCGATTGTCGTCACAGAGACGTAGGAAACACATTCCGGCAGGGAGAACAATTGAGCCTGTTCTCGAGAGAATTTCGTATGGTTCCGTTCAAAAATAGATTATAATTTTTTTCATATAATTTCATTTATTTTTACGAGTTTAGTATTTATTTTTTTACATATTTTATTTTTATTTTACAATGAAATGTTAGAACTCGTTTCAAACTTGATTTACCTTTTATTTTGTACATGTCTACGTTAGTACAGTCGTGGTCAAAAGTTTACATACACTTGTAAAGAACATAATGTCATGGCTGTCTTGAGTTTCCAATAATTTCTACAACTCTTATTCTTTTTGTGATAGAGTGATTGGAGCACATACTTGTTTATCACAAAAAAAAGTTTAGTTCTTGTATGAATTTATTATGGGTCTACTGAAAATGTGACTTACACTACCGTTCAAAAGTTTGGGGTCACATTGAAATGTCGTTATTTTTGAAGGAAAAGCACTGTACTTTTCAATGAAGATAACTTTAAACTAGTCTTAACTTTAAAGAAATACACTCTATACATTGCTAATGTGGTAAATGACTATTCTAGCTGCAAATGTCTGGTTTTTGGTGCAATATCTACATAGGTGTATAGAGGCCCATTTCCAGCAACTATCACTCCAGTGTTCTAATGGTACAATGTGTTTGCTCATTGGCTCAGAAGGCTAATTGATGATTAGAAAACCCTTGTGCAATCATGTTCACACATCTGAAAACAGTTTAGCTCGTTACAGAAGCTACAAAACTGACCTTCCTTTGAGCAGATTGAGTTTCTGGAGCATCACATTTGTGGGGTCAATTAAACGCTCAAAATGGCCAGAAAAAGATAACTTTCATCTGAAACTAAACAGTCTATTCTTGTTCTTAGAAATGAAGGCTATTCCACAAAATTGTTTGGGTGACCCCAAACTTTTGAGCGGTAGTGTATATTATCTTTGTCCATCACATGGACAAAGATAAGCCCTTCTGGAGGAAGGTTCTGTGGTCAGATGGAACAAAAATGTAGCTGTTTGGCCATAATACCCAGCGATATGTTTGGAGGAGAAAAGGTGAGGCCTTTAATCCCAGGAACACCATCCCTACTGTCAAGCATGGTGGTGGTAGTATTATGCTCTGGGCCTATTTTGCTGCCAATGGAACTGGTGCTTTACACTAAGTAAATGGGACGGTGAAATTCTTCAGAACAACCCGGAGGATGGGTCTTGGGCGCAGTTGGGTGTTCCAACAGGACAATGACCCCCAAACACACGTCAAAAGTGGTAAAGGAATGGCTAAATCAGGCTAGAATTAAGGTTTTAGAATGGCCTTCCCAAAGTCCTGACTTAAACGTGTGGACAATGCTGAAGAAACAAGTCCATGTCAGAAAACCAACAAATTTTAGCTGAACTGCCCCAATTGTGTCAAGAGGAGTGGTCAAAAACTCAACCAGAAGCTTGTGGATGGCTACCAAAAGTGCCTTATTGCAGTAAAACGTGCCAAGGGACATGTAAGCAAATATTAACATTGCTGTATGTATACTTTTGACCCAGCAGATTTGCTCACATTTTCAGTAGACCCATAATAAATTCATGAAAGAACCAAACTTCATGAATGTTTTTTTTTTGTGACCAACAAGTATGTGCTCCAATCACTCTATCACAAAAAAATAAGAGTTGTAGAAATGATTGGAAACTCAAGACAGCCATGACGTTATGTTCTTTACAAGTGTATGCAAACTTTTGACCACGACTGTATGTATTACGCCTAATTTTTAAATGTGTTTTCAAATAGTGAATATATAAATAATGAATGTAACATAGTGCTTAAGTATTCTGTGGGAGTTGGACTAAATTCTCATGAGAGCACATTTTATCTGTGTGCCCTCAGTCTCCTTTTTATTTATTTGTTGTCTGTCCAATGTTGTCTCCAAAGCCAGGACGATTGTTTTCATGAGGTTAGACGATGCCTTTTTTCCCCCACTATTGTCATCTCATGTTGAATAAATTGTAATAATAACTTATATTGTACATTATATACATGTAAAAAAAAAACAAATGTATTACGTGGATTTGATTGTCCTTTTCTTTTGAAGAATGTGAAATATTAAACATGTATATACATGCTACTGATGCTAAATGTCAGTTACATTTTTTTTTTTAAACATCTAAGAAATAAATACAGAAAAACAATACATTCAAAAAAGTTCTAATTTCACTGAACTGTTGTTATGAATTGAATGCAGTTGCTCCTCCCCAAGTTATTCATAATAACCACCACATTTTGTAATACAAATCATTGAGTAGCTACACTATATTGCCAAAAGTATTTGGCCACCTGCCTTGACTCAATTATACATTTGGGTGGACCATGATGTCGGTCCACCTTTTGCAGATATTACAGCTTCAACTCTTCTTGGAAGGCTGTCCACAAGGTTGCGGAGTGTGTTTATAGGAATTTTCCACCATTCTTCCAAAAGCGCATTGGTGAGGTCACACGCCGATGTTGGTCGAGAAAGGCCTGGCTCTAAGTCTCCGTTCTAACTCATCCCAAAGGTGTTCTATCAGGTCAGGACTCTGTGCAGGCCAGTCAAGTTCATCCACACCAGACTCTGTCATCCATGTTTTTATGGACCTTGGTTGGGAGCATGGAATTGTCCAGAATGTGTTGGTATCCTGGAGCATTCGAAATTCCTTTCACTGGAACTAAGGGGCCAAGCCCAACTCCTGGAAAAACAACCCCACACCATAATTCATCCTCCACCAAATTTGACACTCGGTACAATGCAGTCCGAAATGTAGCGTTGTCCTGGCAAACTCCAAACCCAGACTCGTCCATCAGATTGCGACGTGCTTTACACCACTGCATACGGTGATGTATGCCTTAGATGCAGCTGCCCGGCCATGGAAACCCATTCCGTGACACTCTCTGCATACTGTACGTGGGCTAATTGGAAGGTCACATGAAGTTTGGAGCTCTGTAGCAACTGACTTCCGTTGCTACAGAGCTCTCTCTGTCAGTTTACGTGGCCTACCACTTGGTGGCTGAGTTGCTGTGTTGTTCCCGAACTCTTCCATTTTCTTATAATAAAGCCGACAGTTGACTTTGGAGTATTTAGGAGCGAGGAAATTTCAGGACTGGATTTGTCGCACAGGTGGCATCCTATGACAGTTCCACGCTGGGAATCACTGAGCTCCTGAGAGCCGGAACATTCTTTCACAAATGTCTGTAGAAACAGTCTCCATGCCTAATATAGTGTATGTTTGCATCTTTTCTTTTAATGCAATTTTAGATTTCATGAATCAGAATTGACGATGTCATCCAACATGAGAATTGCATACCTCTCACTAAGCATCAATGTGTGCTCCCAGTGCAGCCAAGGCGACACACGTCAGTGGAGCAGCGCCCCGAATTCCCGCTGCTTGAAGCCCCGTTTGGAACTTTAGCAGTCAGTCCTACCTCCTTGTTCTAGCCTTTTTACAGCCTCTGGTATCAGAAGAAAGTGAAGAAGTGCTTGTTGATACTTCGCCTCCAAAGTGCTAACACATGTTGGAACACCCACATCCAAAACCAAATGCATTCACGGCTTCAAAATCAATGAGCTGCAGCACATATTTCTCCAATGACAGCAAGGATAACTAAAAATGTGCAATTCCAATGTCAAAGCGTCCGTCATAGTGTATTGCCTTTACTGTATTATGTGTTTATTATCTCTGTTATTTGGCTGCAGGAGCAATGACAATCTTTTGACAACTATTAGAAGTGTCTGCCACAACAAAACAAACCCTGTATGACACAACAAAATCAGACATGTAGGATACAACAAACATGTATGATACATCAGACATGTACAATTCATCAAACATGTATGATACGTCAGACATGTATGATACAACAAACATGTATGATACACCAAACATGTACGATACACCAGACATGTACGATACAACAGACATGTATGATACATCAGACATGTACGATACACCAAACATGTATGATACATCAAACATGTATAATACACCAAACATGTATGATACACCAAACATGTATGATACACCAAACATGTATGATACATCAGACATGTATGATACAACAAACATGTATGATACACCAAACATGTATGATACACCAGACATGTACGATACAACAGACATGTATGATACATCAGACATGTATGATACACCAAACATGTATGATACATCAGACATGTATGATACAACAAACATGTATGATACACCAAACATGTATGATACACCAAACATGTATGATACATCAGACATGTATGATACAACAAACATGTATGATACATCAGACATGTATGATACACCAAACATGTACGATACACCAGACATGTACGATACAACAGACATGTATGATACATCAGACATGTACGATACACCAAACATGTATGATACATCAAACATGTATAATACACCAAACATGTATGATACACCAAACATGTATGATACACCAAACATGTATGATACATCAGACATGTATGATACAACAAACATGTATGATACACCAAACATGTATGATACACCAGACATGTACGATACAACAGACATGTATGATACATCAGACATGTATGATACACCAAACATGTATGATACATCAGACATGTATGATACAACAAACATGTATGATACACCAAACATGTATGATACACCAAACATGTATGATACATCAGACATGTATGATACAACAAACATGTATGATACATCAGACATGTACAATTCATCAAACATGTATGATACGTCAGACATGTATGATACACCAAACATGTACGATACACCAGACATGTACGATACAACAGACATGTATGATACATCAGACATGTACGATACACCAAACATGTATGATACATCAAACATGTATAATACACCAAACATGTATAATACACCAAACATGTATGATACACCAAACATGTATGATACATCAGACATGTATGATACAACAAACATGTATGATACACCAAACATGTATGATACACCAGACATGTACGATACAACAGACATGTATGATACATCAGACATGTATGATACACCAAACATGTATGATACATCAGACATGTATGATACAACAAACATGTATGATACACCAAACATGTATGATACACCAAACATGTATGATACATCAGACATGTATGATACAACAAACATGTATGATACATCAGACATGTACAATTCATCAAACATGTATGATACGTCAGACATGTATGATACAACAAACATGTATTATACACCAAACATGTACGATACATCAGACATGTATGATGCACCAAACATGTATGATACACCAGACATGTATGATACAACAAACATGTATAATACACCAAACATGTATGATACACCAAACATGTATGATACATCAGACATGTATAATATACCAAACATGTATGATACACCAAACATGTATGATACACCAAACATGTATGATTCATCAGACATGTATGATACACCAAACTTGTATGATACACCAAACATGTATGATACATCAGACATGTATGATACAACAAACATGTATGATACACCAAACATGTATGATACACCAAACATGTATGATACATCAGACATGTACAATTCATCAAACATGTATGATACGTCAGACATGTATGATACAACAAACATGTATGATACACCAAACATGTACGATACACCAGACATGTACGATACAACAGACATGTATGATACATCAGACATGTACGATACACCAAACATGTATGATACATCAAACATGTATAATACACCAAACATGTATGATACACCAAACATGTATGATACACCAAACATGTATGATACATCAGACATGTATGATACAACAATCATGTATGATACACCAAACATGTATGATACACCAGACATGTACGATACAACAGACATGTATGATACATCAGACATGTATGATACACCAAACATGTATGATACATCAGACATGTATGATACAACAAACATGTATGATACACCAAACATGTATGATACACCAAACATGTATGATACATCAGACATGTATGATACAACAAACATGTATGATACATCAGACATGTACAATTCATCAAACATGTATGATACGTCAGACATGTATGATACAACAAACATGTATGATACACCAAACATGTACGATACATCAGACATGTACAATTCATCAAACATGTATGATACACCAGACATGTATGATACAACAAACATGTATAATACACCAAACATGTATGATACACCAAACATGTATGATACATCAGACATGTATAATATACCAAACATGTATGATACACCAAACATGTATGATACACCAAACATGTATGATTCATCAGACATGTATGATACACCAAACTCGTATGATACACCAAACATGTATGATACATCAGACATGTATGATACAACAAACATGTATGATACACCAAACATGTATGATACACCAAACATGTATGATACATCAGACATGTATAATATACCAAACATGTATGATACACCAAACATGTATGATACACCAAACATGTATGATTCATCAGACATGTATGATACACCAAACTTGTATGATACACCAAACATGTATGATACATCAGACATGTATGATACAACAAACATGTATGATACACCAAACATGTATGATACATCAGACATGTACAATTCATCAAACATGTATGATACGTCCGACATGTATGATACAACAAACATGTATGATACACCAAACATGTACGATACACCAGACATGTACGATACAACAGACATGTATGATACATCAGACATGTACGATACACCAAACATGTATGATACATCAAACATGTATAATACACCAAACATGTATGATACACCAAACATGTATGATACACCAAACATGTATGATACATCAGACATGTATGATACAACAAACATGTATGATACACCAAACATGTATGATACACCAGACATGTACGATACAACAGACATGTATGATACATCAGACATGTATGATACACCAAACATGTATGATACATCAGACATGTATGATACAACAAACATGTATGATACACCAAACATGTATGATACACCAAACATGTATGATACATCAGACATGTATGATACAACAAACATGTATGATACATCAGACATGTACAATTCATCAAACATGTATGATACGTCAGACATGTATGATACAACAAACATGTATGATACACCAAACATGTACGATACACCAGACATGTACGATACAACAGACATGTATGATACATCAGACATGTACGATACACCAAACATGTATGATACATCAAACATGTATAATACACCAAACATGTATGATACACCAAACATGTATGATACACCAAACATGTATGATACATCAGACATGTATGATACAACAAACATGTATGATACACCAAACATGTATGATACACCAGACATGTACGATACAACAGACATGTATGATACATCAGACATGTATGATACACCAAACATGTATGATACATCAGACATGTATGATACAACAAACATGTATGATACACCAAACATGTATGATACACCAAACATGTATGATACATCAGACATGTATGATACAACAAACATGTATGATACATCAGACATGTATGATACACCAAACATGTACGATACACCAGACATGTACGATACAACAGACATGTATGATACATCAGACATGTACGATACACCAAACATGTATGATACATCAAACATGTATAATACACCAAACATGTATGATACACCAAACATGTATGATACACCAAACATGTATGATACATCAGACATGTATGATACAACAAACATGTATGATACACCAAACATGTATGATACACCAAACATGTACGATACAACAGACATGTATGATACATCAGACATGTATGATACACCAAACATGTATGATACATCAGACATGTATGATACAACAAACATGTATGATACACCAAACATGTATGATACACCAAACATGTATGATACATCAGACATGTATGATACAACAAACATGTATGATACATCAGACATGTACAATTCATCAAACATGTATGATACGTCAGACATGTATGATACACCAAACATGTACGATACACCAGACATGTACGATACAACAGACATGTATGATACATCAGACATGTACGATACACCAAACATGTATGATACATCAAACATGTATAATACACCAAACATGTATGATACACCAAACATGTATGATACACCAAACATGTATGATACATCAGACATGTATGATACAACAAACATGTATGATACACCAAACATGTATGATACACCAGACATGTACGATACAACAGACATGTATGATACATCAGACATGTATGATACACCAAACATGTATGATACATCAGACATGTATGATACAACAAACATGTATGATACACCAAACATGTATGATACACCAAACATGTATGATACATCAGACATGTATGATACAACAAACATGTATGATACATCAGACATGTACAATTCATCAAACATGTATGATACGTCAGACATGTATGATACAACAAACATGTATGATACACCAAACATGTACGATACATCAGACATGTATGATGCACCAAACATGTATGATACACCAGACATGTATGATACAACAAACATGTATAATACACCAAACATGTATGATACACCAAACATGTATGATACATCAGACATGTATAATATACCAAACATGTATGATACACCAAACATGTATGATACACCAAACATGTATGATTCATCAGACATGTATGATACACCAAACTTGTATGATACACCAAACATGTATGATACATCAGACATGTATGATACAACAAACATGTATGATACACCAAACATGTATGATACACCAAACATGTATGATACATCAGACATGTACAATTCATCAAACATGTATGATACGTCAGACATGTATGATACAACAAACATGTATGATACACCAAACATGTACGATACACCAGACATGTACGATACAACAGACATGTATGATACATCAGACATGTACGATACACCAAACATGTATGATACATCAAACATGTATAATACACCAAACATGTATGATACACCAAACATGTATGATACACCAAACATGTATGATACATCAGACATGTATGATACAACAATCATGTATGATACACCAAACATGTATGATACACCAGACATGTACGATACAACAGACATGTATGATACATCAGACATGTATGATACACCAAACATGTATGATACATCAGACATGTATGATACAACAAACATGTATGATACACCAAACATGTATGATACACCAAACATGTATGATACATCAGACATGTATGATACAACAAACATGTATGATACATCAGACATGTACAATTCATCAAACATGTATGATACGTCAGACATGTATGATACAACAAACATGTATGATACACCAAACATGTACGATACATCAGACATGTATGATGCACCAAACATGTATGATACACCAGACATGTATGATACAACAAACATGTATAATACACCAAACATGTATGATACACCAAACATGTATGATACATCAGACATGTATAATATACCAAACATGTATGATACACCAAACATGTATGATACACCAAACATGTATGATTCATCAGACATGTATGATACACCAAACTCGTATGATACACCAAACATGTATGATACATCAGACATGTATGATACAACAAACATGTATGATACACCAAACATGTATGATACACCAAACATGTATGATACATCAGACATGTATAATATACCAAACATGTATGATACACCAAACATGTATGATACACCAAACATGTATGATTCATCAGACATGTATGATACACCAAACTTGTATGATACACCAAACATGTATGATACATCAGACATGTATGATACAACAAACATGTATGATACACCAAACATGTATGATACATCAGACATGTACAATTCATCAAACATGTATGATACGTCCGACATGTATGATACAACAAACATGTATGATACACCAAACATGTACGATACACCAGACATGTACGATACAACAGACATGTATGATACATCAGACATGTACGATACACCAAACATGTATGATACATCAAACATGTATAATACACCAAACATGTATGATACACCAAACATGTATGATACACCAAACATGTATGATACATCAGACATGTATGATACAACAAACATGTATGATACACCAAACATGTATGATACACCAGACATGTACGATACAACAGACATGTATGATACATCAGACATGTATGATACACCAAACATGTATGATACATCAGACATGTATGATACAACAAACATGTATGATACACCAAACATGTATGATACACCAAACATGTATGATACATCAGACATGTATGATACAACAAACATGTATGATACATCAGACATGTACAATTCATCAAACATGTATGATACGTCAGACATGTATGATACAACAAACATGTATGATACACCAAACATGTACGATACACCAGACATGTACGATACAACAGACATGTATGATACATCAGACATGTACGATACACCAAACATGTATGATACATCAAACATGTATAATACACCAAACATGTATGATACACCAAACATGTATGATACACCAAACATGTATGATACATCAGACATGTATGATACAACAAACATGTATGATACACCAAACATGTATGATACACCAGACATGTACGATACAACAGACATGTATGATACATCAGACATGTATGATACACCAAACATGTATGATACATCAGACATGTATGATACAACAAACATGTATGATACACCAAACATGTATGATACACCAAACATGTATGATACATCAGACATGTATGATACAACAAACATGTATGATACATCAGACATGTATGATACACCAAACATGTACGATACACCAGACATGTACGATACAACAGACATGTATGATACATCAGACATGTACGATACACCAAACATGTATGATACATCAAACATGTATAATACACCAAACATGTATGATACACCAAACATGTATGATACACCAAACATGTATGATACATCAGACATGTATGATACAACAAACATGTATGATACACCAAACATGTATGATACACCAAACATGTACGATACAACAGACATGTATGATACATCAGACATGTATGATACACCAAACATGTATGATACATCAGACATGTATGATACAACAAACATGTATGATACACCAAACATGTATGATACACCAAACATGTATGATACATCAGACATGTATGATACAACAAACATGTATGATACATCAGACATGTACAATTCATCAAACATGTATGATACGTCAGACATGTATGATACACCAAACATGTACGATACACCAGACATGTACGATACAACAGACATGTATGATACATCAGACATGTACGATACACCAAACATGTATGATACATCAAACATGTATAATACACCAAACATGTATGATACACCAAACATGTATGATACACCAAACATGTATGATACATCAGACATGTATGATACAACAAACATGTATGATACACCAAACATGTATGATACACCAGACATGTACGATACAACAGACATGTATGATACATCAGACATGTATGATACACCAAACATGTATGATACATCAGACATGTATGATACAACAAACATGTATGATACACCAAACATGTATGATACACCAAACATGTATGATACATCAGACATGTATGATACAACAAACATGTATGATACATCAGACATGTACAATTCATCAAACATGTATGATACGTCAGACATGTATGATACAACAAACATGTATGATACACCAAACATGTACGATACATCAGACATGTATGATGCACCAAACATGTATGATACACCAGACATGTATGATACAACAAACATGTATAATACACCAAACATGTATGATACACCAAACATGTATGATACATCAGACATGTATAATATACCAAACATGTATGATACACCAAACATGTATGATACACCAAACATGTATGATTCATCAGACATGTATGATACACCAAACTTGTATGATACACCAAACATGTATGATACATCAGACATGTATGATACAACAAACATGTATGATACACCAAACATGTATGATACACCAAACATGTATGATACATCAGACATGTACAATTCATCAAACATGTATGATACGTCAGACATGTATGATACAACAAACATGTATGATACACCAAACATGTACGATACACCAGACATGTACGATACAACAGACATGTATGATACATCAGACATGTACGATACACCAAACATGTATGATACATCAAACATGTATAATACACCAAACATGTATGATACACCAAACATGTATGATACACCAAACATGTATGATACATCAGACATGTATGATACAACAAACATGTATGATACACCAAACATGTATGATACACCAGACATGTACGATACAACAGACATGTATGATACATCAGACATGTATGATACACCAAACATGTATGATACATCAGACATGTATGATACAACAAACATGTATGATACACCAAACATGTATGATACACCAAACATGTATGATACATCAGACATGTATGATACAACAAACATGTATGATACATCAGACATGTATGATACACCAAACATGTACGATACACCAGACATGTACGATACAACAGACATGTATGATACATCAGACATGTACGATACACCAAACATGTATGATACATCAAACATGTATAATACACCAAACATGTATGATACACCAAACATGTATGATACACCAAACATGTATGATACATCAGACATGTATGATACAACAAACATGTATGATACACCAAACATGTATGATACACCAGACATGTACGATACAACAGACATGTATGATACATCAGACATGTATGATACACCAAACATGTATGATACATCAGACATGTATGATACAACAAACATGTATGATACACCAAACATGTATGATACACCAAACATGTATGATACATCAGACATGTATGATACAACAAACATGTATGATACATCAGACATGTATGATACACCAAACATGTACGATACACCAGACATGTACGATACAACAGACATGTATGATACATCAGACATGTACGATACACCAAACATGTATGATACATCAAACATGTATAATACACCAAACATGTATGATACACCAAACATGTATGATACACCAAACATGTATGATACATCAGACATGTATGATACAACAAACATGTATGATACACCAAACATGTATGATACACCAGACATGTACGATACAACAGACATGTATGATACATCAGACATGTATGATACACCAAACATGTATGATACATCAGACATGTATGATACAACAAACATGTATGATACACCAAACATGTATGATACACCAAACATGTATGATACATCAGACATGTATGATACAACAAACATGTATGATACATCAGACATGTACAATTCATCAAACATGTATGATACGTCAGACATGTATGATACACCAAACATGTACGATACACCAGACATGTACGATACAACAGACATGTATGATACATCAGACATGTACGATACACCAAACATGTATGATACATCAAACATGTATAATACACCAAACATGTATGATACACCAAACATGTATGATACACCAAACATGTATGATACATCAGACATGTATGATACAACAAACATGTATGATACACCAAACATGTATGATACACCAGACATGTACGATACAACAGACATGTATGATACATCAGACATGTATGATACACCAAACATGTATGATACATCAGACATGTATGATACAACAAACATGTATGATACACCAAACATGTATGATACACCAAACATGTATGATACATCAGACATGTATGATACAACAAACATGTATGATACATCAGACATGTACAATTCATCAAACATGTATGATACGTCAGACATGTATGATACAACAAACATGTATTATACACCAAACATGTACGATACATCAGACATGTATGATGCACCAAACATGTATGATACACCAGACATGTATGATACAACAAACATGTATAATACACCAAACATGTATGATACACCAAACATGTATGATACATCAGACATGTATAATATACCAAACATGTATGATACACCAAACATGTATGATACACCAAACATGTATGATTCATCAGACATGTATGATACACCAAACTTGTATGATACACCAAACATGTATGATACATCAGACATGTATGATACAACAAACATGTATGATACACCAAACATGTATGATACACCAAACATGTATGATACATCAGACATGTACAATTCATCAAACATGTATGATACGTCAGACATGTATGATACAACAAACATGTATGATACACCAAACATGTACGATACACCAGACATGTACGATACAACAGACATGTATGATACATCAGACATGTACGATACACCAAACATGTATGATACATCAAACATGTATAATACACCAAACATGTATGATACACCAAACATGTATGATACACCAAACATGTATGATACATCAGACATGTATGATACAACAATCATGTATGATACACCAAACATGTATGATACACCAGACATGTACGATACAACAGACATGTATGATACATCAGACATGTATGATACACCAAACATGTATGATACATCAGACATGTATGATACAACAAACATGTATGATACACCAAACATGTATGATACACCAAACATGTATGATACATCAGACATGTATGATACAACAAACATGTATGATACATCAGACATGTACAATTCATCAAACATGTATGATACGTCAGACATGTATGATACAACAAACATGTATGATACACCAAACATGTACGATACATCAGACATGTATGATGCACCAAACATGTATGATACACCAGACATGTATGATACAACAAACATGTATAATACACCAAACATGTATGATACACCAAACATGTATGATACATCAGACATGTATAATATACCAAACATGTATGATACACCAAACATGTATGATACACCAAACATGTATGATTCATCAGACATGTATGATACACCAAACTCGTATGATACACCAAACATGTATGATACATCAGACATGTATGATACAACAAACATGTATGATACACCAAACATGTATGATACACCAAACATGTATGATACATCAGACATGTATAATATACCAAACATGTATGATACACCAAACATGTATGATACACCAAACATGTATGATTCATCAGACATGTATGATACACCAAACTTGTATGATACACCAAACATGTATGATACATCAGACATGTATGATACAACAAACATGTATGATACACCAAACATGTATGATACATCAGACATGTACAATTCATCAAACATGTATGATACGTCCGACATGTATGATACAACAAACATGTATGATACACCAAACATGTACGATACACCAGACATGTACGATACAACAGACATGTATGATACATCAGACATGTACGATACACCAAACATGTATGATACATCAAACATGTATAATACACCAAACATGTATGATACACCAAACATGTATGATACACCAAACATGTATGATACATCAGACATGTATGATACAACAAACATGTATGATACACCAAACATGTATGATACACCAGACATGTACGATACAACAGACATGTATGATACATCAGACATGTATGATACACCAAACATGTATGATACATCAGACATGTATGATACAACAAACATGTATGATACACCAAACATGTATGATACACCAAACATGTATGATACATCAGACATGTATGATACAACAAACATGTATGATACATCAGACATGTACAATTCATCAAACATGTATGATACGTCAGACATGTATGATACAACAAACATGTATGATACACAAAACATGTACGATACACCAGACATGTACGATACAACAGACATGTATGATACATCAGACATGTACGATACACCAAACATGTATGATACATCAAACATGTATAATACACCAAACATGTATGATACACCAAACATGTATGATACACCAAACATGTATGATACATCAGACATGTATGATACAACAAACATGTATGATACACCAAACATGTATGATACACCAGACATGTACGATACAACAGACATGTATGATACATCAGACATGTATGATACACCAAACATGTATGATACATCAGACATGTATGATACAACAAACATGTATGATACACCAAACATGTATGATACACCAAACATGTATGATACATCAGACATGTATGATACAACAAACATGTATGATACATCAGACATGTATGATACACCAAACATGTACGATACACCAGACATGTACGATACAACAGACATGTATGATACATCAGACATGTACGATACACCAAACATGTATGATACATCAAACATGTATAATACACCAAACATGTATGATACACCAAACATGTATGATACACCAAACATGTATGATACATCAGACATGTATGATACAACAAACATGTATGATACACCAAACATGTATGATACACCAGACATGTACGATACAACAGACATGTATGATACATCAGACATGTATGATACACCAAACATGTATGATACATCAGACATGTATGATACAACAAACATGTATGATACACCAAACATGTATGATACACCAAACATGTATGATACATCAGACATGTATGATACAACAAACATGTATGATACATCAGACATGTACAATTCATCAAACATGTATGATACGTCAGACATGTATGATACACCAAACATGTACGATACACCAGACATGTACGATACAACAGACATGTATGATACATCAGACATGTACGATACACCAAACATGTATGATACATCAAACATGTATAATACACCAAACATGTATGATACACCAAACATGTATGATACACCAAACATGTATGATACATCAGACATGTATGATACACCAAACATGTATGATACACCAGACATGTACGATACAACAGACATGTATGATACATCAGACATGTATGATACACCAAACATGTATGATACATCAGACATGTATGATACAACAAACATGTATGATACACCAAACATGTATGATACACCAAACATGTATGATACATCAGACATGTATGATACAACAAACATGTATGATACATCAGACATGTACAATTCATCAAACATGTATGATACGTCAGACATGTATGATACAACAAACATGTATGATACACCAAACATGTACGATACATCAGACATGTATGATGCACCAAACATGTATGATACACCAGACATGTATGATACAACAAACATGTATAATACACCAAACATGTATGATACACCAAACATGTATGATACATCAGACATGTATAATATACCAAACATGTATGATACACCAAACATGTATGATACACCAAACATGTATGATTCATCAGACATGTATGATACACCAAACTTGTATGATACACCAAACATGTATGATACATCAGACATGTATGATACAACAAACATGTATGATACACCAAACATGTATGATACACCAAACATGTATGATACATCAGACATGTACAATTCATCAAACATGTATGATACGTCAGACATGTATGATACAACAAACATGTATGATACACCAAACATGTACGATACACCAGACATGTACGATACAACAGACATGTATGATACATCAGACATGTACGATACACCAAACATGTATGATACATCAAACATGTATAATACACCAAACATGTATGATACACCAAACATGTATGATACACCAAACATGTATGATACATCAGACATGTATGATACAACAATCATGTATGATACACCAAACATGTATGATACACCAGACATGTACGATACAACAGACATGTATGATACATCAGACATGTATGATACACCAAACATGTATGATACATCAGACATGTATGATACAACAAACATGTATGATACACCAAACATGTATGATACACCAAACATGTATGATACATCAGACATGTATGATACAACAAACATGTATGATACATCAGACATGTACAATTCATCAAACATGTATGATACGTCAGACATGTATGATACAACAAACATGTATGATACACCAAACATGTACGATACATCAGACATGTATGATGCACCAAACATGTATGATACACCAGACATGTATGATACAACAAACATGTATAATACACCAAACATGTATGATACACCAAACATGTATGATACATCAGACATGTATAATATACCAAACATGTATGATACACCAAACATGTATGATACACCAAACATGTATGATTCATCAGACATGTATGATACACCAAACTCGTATGATACACCAAACATGTATGATACATCAGACATGTATGATACAACAAACATGTATGATACACCAAACATGTATGATACACCAAACATGTATGATACATCAGACATGTATAATATACCAAACATGTATGATACACCAAACATGTATGATACACCAAACATGTATGATTCATCAGACATGTATGATACACCAAACTTGTATGATACACCAAACATGTATGATACATCAGACATGTATGATACAACAAACATGTATGATACACCAAACATGTATGATACATCAGACATGTACAATTCATCAAACATGTATGATACGTCAGACATGTATGATACAACAAACATGTATGATACACCAAACATGTACGATACACCAGACATGTACGATACAACAGACATGTATGATACATCAGACATGTACGATACACCAAACATGTATGATACATCAAACATGTATAATACACCAAACATGTATGATACACCAAACATGTATGATACACCAAACATGTATGATACATCAGACATGTATGATACAACAAACATGTATGATACACCAAACATGTATGATACACCAGACATGTACGATACAACAGACATGTATGATACATCAGACATGTATGATACACCAAACATGTATGATACATCAGACATGTATGATACAACAAACATGTATGATACACCAAACATGTATGATACACCAAACATGTATGATACATCAGACATGTATGATACAACAAACATGTATGATACATCAGACATGTATGATACACCAAACATGTACGATACACCAGACATGTACGATACAACAGACATGTATGATACATCAGACATGTACGATACACCAAACATGTATGATACATCAAACATGTATAATACACCAAACATGTATGATACACCAAACATGTATGATACACCAAACATGTATGATACATCAGACATGTATGATACAACAAACATGTATGATACACCAAACATGTATGATACACCAGACATGTACGATACAACAGACATGTATGATACATCAGACATGTATGATACACCAAACATGTATGATACATCAGACATGTATGATACAACAAACATGTATGATACACCAAACATGTATGATACACCAAACATGTATGATACATCAGACATGTATGATACAACAAACATGTATGATACATCAGACATGTACAATTCATCAAACATGTATGATACGTCAGACATGTATGATACACCAAACATGTACGATACACCAGACATGTACGATACAACAGACATGTATGATACATCAGACATGTACGATACACCAAACATGTATGATACATCAAACATGTATAATACACCAAACATGTATGATACACCAAACATGTATGATACACCAAACATGTATGATACATCAGACATGTATGATACAACAAACATGTATGATACACCAAACATGTATGATACACCAGACATGTACGATACAACAGACATGTATGATACATCAGACATGTATGATACACCAAACATGTATGATACATCAGACATGTATGATACAACAAACATGTATGATACACCAAACATGTATGATACACCAAACATGTATGATACATCAGACATGTATGATACAACAAACATGTATGATACATCAGACATGTACAATTCATCAAACATGTATGATACGTCAGACATGTATGATACAACAAACATGTATTATACACCAAACATGTACGATACATCAGACATGTATGATGCACCAAACATGTATGATACACCAGACATGTATGATACAACAAACATGTATAATACACCAAACATGTATGATACACCAAACATGTATGATACATCAGACATGTATAATATACCAAACATGTATTATACACCAAACATGTATGATACACCAAACATGTATGATTCATCAGACATGTATGATACACCAAACTTGTATGATACACCAAACATGTATGATACATCAGACATGTATGATACAACAAACATGTATGATACACCAAACATGTATGATACACCAAACATGTATGATACATCAGACATGTACAATTCATCAAACATGTATGATACGTCAGACATGTATGATACAACAAACATGTATGATACACCAAACATGTACGATACACCAGACATGTACGATACAACAGACATGTATGATACATCAGACATGTACGATACACCAAACATGTATGATACATCAAACATGTATAATACACCAAACATGTATGATACACCAAACATGTATGATACACCAAACATGTATGATACATCAGACATGTATGATACAACAATCATGTATGATACACCAAACATGTATGATACACCAGACATGTACGATACAACAGACATGTATGATACATCAGACATGTATGATACACCAAACATGTATGATACATCAGACATGTATGATACAACAAACATGTATGATACACCAAACATGTATGATACACCAAACATGTATGATACATCAGACATGTATGATACAACAAACATGTATGATACATCAGACATGTACAATTCATCAAACATGTATGATACGTCAGACATGTATGATACAACAAACATGTATGATACACCAAACATGTACGATACATCAGACATGTATGATGCACCAAACATGTATGATACACCAGACATGTATGATACAACAAACATGTATAATACACCAAACATGTATGATACACCAAACATGTATGATACATCAGACATGTATAATATACCAAACATGTATGATACACCAAACATGTATGATACACCAAACATGTATGATTCATCAGACATGTATGATACACCAAACTCGTATGATACACCAAACATGTATGATACATCAGACATGTATGATACAACAAACATGTATGATACACCAAACATGTATGATACACCAAACATGTATGATACATCAGACATGTATAATATACCAAACATGTATGATACACCAAACATGTATGATACACCAAACATGTATGATTCATCAGACATGTATGATACACCAAACTTGTATGATACACCAAACATGTATGATACATCAGACATGTATGATACAACAAACATGTATGATACACCAAACATGTATGATACATCAGACATGTACAATTCATCAAACATGTATGATACGTCCGACATGTATGATACAACAAACATGTATGATACACCAAACATGTACGATACACCAGACATGTACGATACAACAGACATGTATGATACATCAGACATGTACGATACACCAAACATGTATGATACATCAAACATGTATAATACACCAAACATGTATGATACACCAAACATGTATGATACACCAAACATGTATGATACATCAGACATGTATGATACAACAAACATGTATGATACACCAAACATGTATGATACACCAGACATGTACGATACAACAGACATGTATGATACATCAGACATGTATGATACACCAAACATGTATGATACATCAGACATGTATGATACAACAAACATGTATGATACACCAAACATGTATGATACACCAAACATGTATGATACATCAGACATGTATGATACAACAAACATGTATGATACATCAGACATGTACAATTCATCAAACATGTATGATACGTCAGACATGTATGATACAACAAACATGTATGATACACCAAACATGTACGATACATCAGACATGTATGATACACCAAACATGTATGATACACCAGACATGTATGATACAACAAACATGTATAATACACCAAACATGTATGATACACCAAACATGTATGATACATCAGACATGTATAATACACCAAACATGTATGATACACCAAACATGTATGATACATCAGACATGTATAATATACCAAACATGTATGATACACCAAACATGTATGATACACCAAACATGTATGATTCATCAGACATGTATGATACACCAAACTTGTATGATACACCAAACATGTATGATACATCAGACATGTATGATACAACAAACATGTATGATACACCAAACATGTATGATACACCAAACATGTATGATACATCAGACATGTATAATATACCAAACATGTATGATACACCAAACATGTATGATACACCAAACATGTATGATTCATCAGACATGTATGATACACCAAACTTGTATGATACACCAAACATGTATGATACATCAGACATGTATGATACAACAAACATGTATGATACACCAAACATGTATGATACATCAGACATGTATAATACACCAAACATGTATGATACACCAAACATGTATGATACACCAAACATGTATGATACATCAGACATGTATGATACAACAAACATGTATGATACACCAAACATGTATGATACACCAAACATGTATGATACACCAGACATGTACGATACAACAGACATGTATGATACATCAGACATGTACGATACACCAAACATGTATGATACATCAGACATGTATGATACAACAAACATGTATGATACACCAAACATGTATGATATATCAGACGTGTATGATACAACAAACATGTATGATACATCAGACATGTATAATATACCAAACATGTATGATACACCAAACATGTATGATACACCAAACATGTATGATACATCAGACATGTATAATATACCAAACATGTATGATACACCAAACATGTATGATACACCAAACATGTATGATTCATCAGACATGTATGATACACCAAACTTGTATGATACACCAAACATGTATGATACATCAGACATGTATGATACAACAAACATGTATGATACACCAAACATGTATGATACACCAAACATGTATGATACATCAGACATGTATAATATACCAAACATGTATGATACACCAAACATGTATGATACACCAAACATGTATGATTCATCAGACATGTATGATACACCAAACTTGTATGATACACCAAACATATATGATACATCAGACATGTATAATACAACAAACATGTATGATACACCAAACATGTATGATACATCAGACATGTATAATACACCAAACATGTATGATACACCAAACATGTATGATACACCAAACATGTATGATACATCAGACATGTATGATACAACAAACATGTAT
Source organism: Entelurus aequoreus (assembly GCF_033978785.1). Taxonomy (NCBI): domain Eukaryota; kingdom Metazoa; phylum Chordata; class Actinopteri; order Syngnathiformes; family Syngnathidae; genus Entelurus; species Entelurus aequoreus. The sequence continues at coordinate 13,235,065 of NC_084751.1, read as the reverse complement.
GATACACCAAACATGTATGATACACCAGACATGTACGATACAACAGACATGTATGATACATCAGACATGTACGATACACCAAACATGTATGATACATCAGACATGTATGATACAACAAACATGTATGATACACCAAACATGTATGATATATCAGACGTGTATGATACAACAAACATGTATGATACATCAGACATGTATGATACATCAGACATGTATGATGCACCAAACATGTATGATACACCAAACATGTATGATACATCAGACATGTAATGTACAACAGACATGTATGATACACCAAACATGTATGATACATCAGACATGTATGATACAACAAACATCTATGATACATCAGACATGTATGATACACCAAACATGTATGATACAAAAAACCTGTATGATGCACCAAACATGTATGATACAACAAACATGTATGATACATCAGACATGTACGATACATCAAACATGTATGATACATCAGACATGTATGATACAACAAACATGTATGATACATTACACATGTACGATACACCAAAATGTATGATACATCAGACATGTACGATACACCAAACATGTATGATACATCAGACATGTATGATACAAAACACATGTTTTATACATCAGACATGTATGATACATCAGGCATGTACGATTCATCAAACATGTATAATACGACAAACATGTATGATACAACAAACATGTATGATACTTTAGACATGTATGATACAACAAACATGTATAATACGACAAACATGTATGATACAACACACACGTATGATACATCAGACATGTACGATTCATCAAACATGTATAATACGACAAACATGTATGATACAACAAACATGTATGATACATCAGACATGTATGATACAACAAACATGTATAATACGACAAACATGTATGATACAACAAACATGTATGATACATCAGACATGTACGATTCATCAAACATGTATAATACGACAAACATGTATGATACAACAAACATGTATGATACATCAGACATGTACGATTCATCAAACATGTATAATATGACAAACATGTATGATACAAAAAACAAGTATGATACATCAGACATATATGATGCAACAAACACATGTATGATACATCAGAAGTGTACGATACATCAAACATGTATGATACAACAAACATGTATGATACAGCCCACCTGTATGATACATAAAACATGTATGATACATCAAACATGTACATGTATGATACAACAAACAAATGTATGATACATCAGACATGTATGATACATAAAACGTGTATAATACGACAAACATGTGTGATACAACAAACATGTATGATACATAAAATATGTATGATACAACAAACACATGTAAAATACATCAGACATGTACAATACATCAAACATGTTTGATACAACAAACATGATACATCAAGCATGTATGATACATCAGACATGTATGATACATCAAGCATATATGATACACCGAACATGTATGATACATCAGACATGTATAATACGTCAAGCATGTACGATACATCAAACATGTATGATACAACAAACATGATACATCAAACATGTATGATACATCAGACATGTATGATACATCAAGCATATATGATACACCGAACATGTATGATACATCAGACATGTATGATACATCAAGCTTGTGTGATGTATCAAACATGTATGAAACAACAAACACATCAAACGTGTATGATAAAACACCCATGTATGATTCATCAAGCATGTACATGCATGATACAAAAAACATGTATGATACAACACATGGCATACATCAAACATGTATGATACAACAAACATGTATGCTACATCAAACATTTTTGCTACATCAAACATGTATGATACAAAAACAATGCATCAAACACGTATGAAACAACAAACACATAGGATACATTAAACATGTATACTACATCAAACATGTATGATACAACACCCATGTATGAAACATAAAGCATGTACATGTATGATACAAAAATATTTATAAAGTACAACAAACACAGGATACATCAAACATGTATGATACAACACATATGTATGATACACCGAACATGTATGATGCATCACACATGTATGATACATCAAACATGTATGACACATCAAGCATGTACATGTATGATAAAAAATATATATGATACAACAAACATATAGGATACATTAAACGTGTATGATACAACAAACATGTTTGATACAGCAAACTTGTATGATACAACACACCTGTATGATATATCAAACAAGTATGATACATCACACATGTACGATACATCAAGCATGTACATGTATGATACAAACATGTATGATACACAAACACATATGATACATCAAACATGCATGACATATATATATATATATATATATATATATATATATATATATATATATATATATATATATATATATATATATATATATATATATATATATATATATATATATATATATATATACATCAAGCATGTATGATACAACAAACACATAGACACATGGCATACATCAAACATGTATGATACAACAAACATGTATGCTACATCAAACATTTTTGCTACATCAAACATGTATGATACAAAAATGATGCATCAAACACGTATGAAACAACAAACACGTAGGATACATTAAACATGTATACTACATCAAACATGTATGATACATCACACATGTATGAAACATAAAGCATGTACATGTATGATACAAAAATATTTATAAAGTACAACAAACACAGGGTACATCAAACATGTATGATACAACACACATGTATGATACACCGAACATGTATGATGCATCACACATGTATGATACATCAAACATGTATGACACATCAAGCATGTACATGTATGATAAAAAATATATATGATACAACAAACATTAAACATGTATACTACATCAAACATGTATGATACATCACACATGTATGAAACATAAAGCATGTACATGTATGATACAAAAATATTTATTATATATATACATCAAGCATGTATGATACAACAAACACATAGGATACATCAAACATGTATGATACAACAAACATGTTTGATACAGCAAACATGTATGGTACAACACACCTGTATGATACATCAAACATGTATTATACATCAAACATGTACATGTATGATACAAACATGTATGATACACAAACACATATGATAAATCAAACATGCATGATACAACCAAATTGTATGATACATTAAGCATGTATGATACAACAAACACATAGGATACATCAAACATGTATGATAAAACAAATATGTTTGATACAGCAAACTTGTATGATACATCAAACATATATGATACACAAACACACACATATATATATATATATATATATATATATATATATATATATATATATATATATATATATATATATATATATATATATATATATATATATACATACACACATATATATATATACACACACACACATATATATATATACACACACACACATATTTATATATATATATATATATATATATATATATATATATATATATATATATATATATATATATATATATATATATATATATATATATATATATATATATATATATATATATATATATATATATATATATATATATACACACATATATATACACATATATATATATATATATATATATTTATATATATATGCATATATATATATATATATATACACACACACACATATTTATTTATATATATATATATATATATATATATATATATATATATATATATGTGTGTGTATATATATATATATATATATATATATATATATATATATGTATATGTGTGTAATATATATATATATATATATATATATATGTATATGTGTGTATATATATATATATATATATATATATATATATATATATATGTATATATATATATATATATATATATATATATATATATATATATATATATATATATATATATATATATATATATATATATATATATATATATATATATATATATATATGTATATGTGTGTATATATATATATATATATATATATATATATATATATATATATATATATATATATATATATATATATATATATATATATATATATATATATATATATATATATATACACATGAGAAACGGAAATAAACACACAGGTCCGGCTATGAGAATAACACATTGCATTGGCTATGATTATAATCCAACAAGTTGGGACACTTTGACAGTCATAGAAGACCTGGAACTGGCGAGAACGACACGAAAAGCTCCGTGAGGATTTTGAGTCATTCTTCATCTAAACGGGAATATATGAAAATCCTAGCAGTCGGCAGACCTTGTACAGTAAGTGATGTGTTATTTTGTTTGTGGGCTCTCATAAAGTCTGCAGTGAGTAATAATCATTGATGACAAAAAAAAAAAAAGCAAAAGTCGTGATGCGTTTTTGAAATGAATTCTTAAAGTGATCAAAATACATAAATATTAAATGTTATTATAAATGTGCCCGTTACTACATTACATGTATACTTACATCATGTATATAAAACCCTAATGGAGGTGTTTGGATGTTTTTTTAAGGGCTTTTATAGTCAATGTGTCCTTTGTAAGCAGACTTTTGATCGAATGTATTGAATATTTAGAATGCATAAAAATTTTTTTAAAAAATCAGAATGATTGTGAACGATATGCACAATTTCCAAAAAAGAGCAGTTCCCCTTTAAATGAGAATTTTTATGTTGGGCACTCCATGCTCCTCAAGCAGCAGCCATGTTTGTCTCTAATTCATATCATTAAGCCAAGGTGCCTCCCTGCATGTGAGCTGCTGGGAAGCGTTTTCTTTTTCCACCTCCCCTCCACCGACGACTCCTTTAAGCTCACTTTAAGCTCCGATCTAGTTTCTTTCCAGTCATGCAACATTAAGGGCACTTTCAAAAAATCAGTAGCTTGATGTTCATTCTCACGAGTTAGGCCGCGGACGTCAGGAGCGTGCCAGGAATAACAACTCTTCATTCCCCATGCCAACGTATCTGCCATATTTTCGGAGCCACACACGAATTCGGAATTTCATGAGTTCAGCACTCTTTTCGGCCGATGTTTACATGGACTAATAGTAGAGCGACGACTGACCCCTCTGCTCAATAAGATTCAATTATGCTGTATAAACATGAACGGCTTGTATAACGTTCCTTTCATAAGGCTTGTTTACTTGTTTACATCATATTTTTTACGTCCACTTCCAGTGTTGGCGCACCTCACCCTAACCTGTGACTGATTTAGAATCATTCTTCAATTTCCTAAAGTTCCTTGGGTGAATAATGTAAACTCACTACACCGGTATGTTTTAGCGCTTTCATGGCGAGTTTACTGACAGATATAAGTAAGAACTTTACACTACTTTATATTAGAAATGGCAACAGCGAAGAAGAAGCTTATCGACTACGGTGTCGGCACGGACTACAAAGGCGGACGCGCGTAATTTTTCAGGACTTATGCAGATCCCAAATACAGATCAGCAGGTACCAGAAGGTAAGAAAAGTTTATTTTGCGTAAAATTGCAAAAAAAAGGCCAGATAATATGTCTTACCTTATACACACACCATAATAATACTCGTATGTTGAAGCACAGTACAATCCATCAAGCGGTGCGGCTTCATAGCTTACCAAAGTCGCATTAAAACATTTTGATAGATTTTTGAGCGCCGTGTGTAATGTTCTATATTTTCAATGGAACATATACAATGTTGGTGTTGTTTACTTGGGTCATATTGCAGTCTACACATATCTCTTCTGTTTGACTGCCATCTACTGGTCACACTTATCATTACACCATGTACCAAATAAAATTGCTTCGAGGTCGGTAAGCAAAACCAGAAAAATTCCGGGTTATAAGGCGCACTGTCGATTTTAAGTGCGCCTTATAGTCCGGAAAATACGGGACATAGATATTTAGACATTTGCGTACTAACATGCATACATACTAGTACAGACCTGGGCATTCTGCGGCCCGCGGGCCGCATCCGGCCCTTTGTGCGTCCCTGTCCGGCCCGCGTGAGGCCAATTATAAATTACAAAATAAATTTAAAAAAGTATCTATGTCGAGTGTGCAATACAACGGTGCTGCTTTTGTTTTGAAAATCGTTATTTGTATTACTTCCGTGTGGACGTATGCGTGTGCGTGATTGTGAGTGAATGTGAACAGCTGCAATCACAAATTACAAAATAAAGTTGAAAAAACATCTATGTCGTGCGCGCAATACAGCTGTGCTGCTTTTATTTTGAAAAGTATTATTTATGGGCGTGTGTCCGTGTGTAACCTGCGAGTGAAGGTGCACATGCAGCGACAAGTGATGCACGGTTTACACCCGAGACGCTAAAAAGAGAAAAGTTGATGAAGAATGGCGTGTTTCCAACAAGACATGGACTGCAAAGCAACGTTCCGTCTAAGGTGCGTGCCTGCGCAATTGCGCACTGCTCAAGCGTCCGCTGCGCGCAGCAAATATATGCCGCGCACCAAATCAAATCCCATCTGAATTCTAAACAAAATAAACATATTTATTTTTTGCAATGCAACTTTGAGTGACAGTGACAACAAGCGGCCCTAACGGTGTTCGTCAACACCGTTCAATTGAACACCGTTCAATTATTGTAACGTCTATCGAGATGCTTCGAGGACAGGAATTATATCGATCACTTTATTGAGCAAAACTGTTTATATTCGGACATAACCACACCAAAAACATGAGTAAAACAATTCTATCTCGAAAAACTAGTCATTTTCTGCCGTACAATCCAGGCCAAAACCAACTTGTCATCTGTCACCAACACGCATAGCACTAAACTACTGGTGCGTTTATGGCCACACAAAAAGTCGGACAACTCAAACACCACACAAAGTTACACTATGACTCCTCAGTCATGCCGTATACGTGTGCTTATTTTACTGTCATTTATTATTAATGTTAATTTATTTATATTAGTCATGGAATGCTGTTACACACACTATGTTGAAGTATTACTATTATTATTAATTATTATTATTATTATTATTATTATTTATCTTACGGTATATATCAAAAATAATATTGAGCAAAATTTAATTGAAATATTGTCGATGTGGCCCTCCAGCAGTGCTCGGGTTGCTCATGCGGCCCCCGGTAAAAATTAATTGCCCACCCCTGTACTAGTATGTACATACTTACAGTAGATGCATACATGGATACATATATATATGATCAAATCAAATAGAAAACAATTCCATAATTACATCCATCCATTTTCATGATGTATAAAATAATATATATATATATATATATATATATATATATATATATATATATATATATATATATATATATATATATATATATATATATATATATATATATATATATATATATATATATATATATATATTTTTTTTTTTTAAATTGTATTTATTAATTTTATTTTCAAGTCGACTCGTCAGCGATTATTTTTAGATTAGTCGACGAGTCCAACGATTATTGCTTATGATCTACGTTTTGAGTTTGACAACAACTCAGCAACTTGATTTGAAGTCATCTTTAAAACCAATTTTAGTAAATTAAGAGCTATCATAATAAACATAAATGATTTGAGAATTAATATTCGCCAAAGTATATAGCCACGGTGAACAATAAATCAACAGACTTAAAGCGCAATATGTCCTGAAAACATGACAATAAAGTACTGTTAAATTTATAAATTATTACCGATAGGAATAAAAGTGTAAACGTGGACGTTCCTGACGGTCTATCAATTAAAACTGAATTAAGCAACTCGTCGACAATATAAAATCTTACGATACCGTTGTTGATTTTGTCCACTAATCGTTGCAGCGGTAATATATTGTATTATTATTATATATTTTTTTGGATTAAATTTACTTGGAAAATAACGATGTAAAGAAAATTATGTAAGAAAAGACATTTAGTCATGCAAATTCAGCCAAATACTCATTTCTAGTATGCTCAACCAAACACAACAACAAATATGACAGTATAGTAGGAAGCTAAAAAAAATACAAAATAAAATACAAAATTACTATATATGAATTCTACATTTTTAATATTCCACTCCTTCTTTGCCTCATTTTGTCCACCAAACCTTTTATGCTGTGAAAGTTTGACCAATCACTAGTAAGTACATAAAAAAAAACACAAAAAAAACAAAGTATGCTAAAAATTTAAAATAAAATAAAAACACATTTCAAAATGCATTTTATTAAAACAGAAATAACACAATAAATGCCATGCTCCTTCTGCTCACTTTAATTTAATTGTAATTTTAATTTCCAGGAGTTATCTCATCTTCTGAGAAGCCTCCGTTTTACTAATGTTTTCCAATGTTGTAAAAGTGTGTAAAATAAATATTAAAATGCCAACATTTCTGTCAACAGAGATTTGTGTCAGCCTGCGACACATATTCATTTTAATAGGAGACTAATAATAGCTAATATAGACACTTACATCATGTGTTGCCTTCATTATAACACAACATTTTTAAGTTTTTGCAGCTCCAGACAGATTTTTGTTTTGTAGTTTTGGTCCAATATGGCTCTTTCAACATTTTGGGTTGCCGACTACCTGTGGTAGCACATACAAATATATATATGAAAACACTGCTATCATACATGTGATGGTTGAGTAAGTATGAATCGTTTTAGTTATATTGTAAAACTTACAATTGTTGCTTGGAGTGATGCATGAAGAAACCATACAAGTAGAAACGCTATGGACGAACTGTCAACGCAACGGCACTAAACAGAAGGAAACGTTTAACCCGCAGCACTTGCAGTGATCATACTCGTCCAAAAGATGGCGCCATAGCACAAACAGTAACACACCTTTTCGGTGTTTCTGTGTTTAATAAAAACATTATGGATGTTTGCGAAGAAAAATACTTTGATAAGCCGCGCTGTTTTATAAGCCGCAGAGTCCAAAGCGTTGGAAAAAAGTAGTGGCTTATAGTCCGGTGGATCGATGATGAAGTCATCGCCACACTTCCGACGTCATTTAGTAAGATAAAAACTATTTGGTCAAACGACACAACGGCTGTATCGGTCACATGTTTGTTTTCTTAAAGTGAAACACACGTCGAGTCATCAAGGGGAACTTCATCAGTTTAGGTTGGGGGTCAGCAACCCGTGGCTCTCTAGTGCCACCTTAGTGGCTCCCCGCAGCATTTAAAAAAAAAAAAAGACTGAAAACAGAAAAAAATGGGGGGGAATATTTTTTTTGTTTTAGTGTGTTTTTTGTTTGAGGACAAACATGACACAAACCTTCCCAAGTGTTGGAAAGGCCACTGTTTAATGTTTGTGTGTATGCTTCACTGATGAGAGTATTTCGTCAACATCGCTTTGTCCTACTAATTTTGGCGGTTCTTGAACCCACCATAGTGTGGACTGTGACGCAACAGTTTGTTTACATGTGCCATCTTCCACTCCTTCGCTGTCTCATTTTGTCCACCAAAAGTTTTATACTGTGTGTGAAAGCACAAAGGTGCGCTTTGTTGATGTTATTGACTTGTGTGGAGTGCTAATCAGGCATTTTTGGTCAGTGAATGACTGCAAGCTAATCGATGCTAACATGCTATTTAGGCTAGCTGTATGTATATATTGCATCATTGAGCAATCCTCTTTGTATATAATTTAGTTTTGCATGTCTCATGACACATTATCTGTATGTAATATTGGCTGCATTTCAGATAGTTGTTTGTGTGCCACGTTGTTCCAGACCACAGCAAACGTTTCCATGTTGTTCTAGACCTCAGCAAACATTACCTAGCTTGCCAAAGATTGTAATACATTTATTAAAAGGACAGCTTGCCGTTTCCTTTAACTTGGACACACACATGTATACCTTTGGCCATTAAAAGCCAGTAATTTCCAGGAGTTATCTCACATTATAAGTAGCCTCAAATTTACTAATGGTTTCTAATGTGGTAAAAATGTGTAGAATAAATATAAAATTTCAACAGATTTGCTTCAGCCTGCTACCCATAGTCATTTTGATAGTAGGCTAATATAGACACTTACCTCATGTGTTGCCTTCATTATGAGACTTATATACGGCTTTTAATTTTTTTTGGTATTTTTGGCCTGATGTGGCTCTTTTAATGTTTTGGGTTGAAAAATAGGGGAAAAATATACTTTTTTGTTTTACTGTGGTTTCTGTAAGAGAACAAACATGACACAAATCTTCCTAATTGTTAGAAATCCCACTGTTTATATTAAACATGCTTCACTGATGACAGTATTTGGGGAGCACAGTATTTGTCCTGCTAATTCCGGCACTCCTTGAACTCACCATAGTTTGTTCACATTACATTAATGCCACAGAAAGACTTGTTTTTATTCCACTCCTTCTTTGCCTCATTTTGTCCACCAAACTTTTTATGCTGTGCATAAATGCACAAAGGTGAGCTTTGTTGATGTTATTGACTTGTGTGAAGTGCTAATCAGGCATACACAACTGTATCGAGGCTAGCTGTATGTACGTATGTATGTAGGTATATTTGAGCTCATTTAGTTTACTTTACTTATGTCCTCTGTTTATTTAATTTATATTTGCATGTCTCATGACACATTATCTGTATGTAATATTGGCTGCATTTCTGATAGTTGTTTGTGTGCCATGTTGTTACAGACCACAGCAAACGTTACCTAGCTTGCAAAGATTGTAATAAATCCATTAGAAGAAGACAGCCTGCCGTTTCCTTTAACTTGGACACACACATATATATGTTTGGCCACCTTGGTCACATTACATTACTGCCACAGAAAGACTTGTTTTTATTCCACTCCTTCTCTGCCTCATTTTGTCCACCAAACTTTTTATGCTGTGAAAGTTTGACCCATCACTAGTAAGTACATAAAATTGTCCTACTAATTCCGGCAGTCCTTGAACTCACCAGTTTGTTCACATTACATTACTGCCACAGAAAGACTTGTTTTTATTCCACTCCTTCTTTGCCTCATTTTGTCCACCAAACTTTTTATGCTGTGAAAGTTTGACCCATCACTAGTAAGTACATAAAATTGTCCTACTAGCTCCGACAGTCCTTGAACTCATCATAGTTTGTTCACATTACATTACTGCCACAGAAAGACTTGTTTTTATTCCACTCCTTCTCTGCCTCATTTTGTCCACCAAACTTTTTATGCTGTGAAAGTTTGACCCATCACTAGTAAGTACATAAAATGGTCCTACTAATTCCGGCAGTCCTTGAACTCACCATAGTTTGTTCACATTACATTACTGCCACAGAAAGACTTGTTTTTATTCCACTCCTTCTCTGCCTCATTTTGTCCACCAAACTTTTTATGCTGTGAAAGTTTGACCCATCACTAGTAAGTACATAAAATGGTCCTACTAAGTCCGTCAGTCCTTGAACTCATCATAGTTTGTTCACATTACATTACTGCCACAGAAAGACTTGTTTTTATTCCACTCCTTCTCTGTTTCATTTTGTCCACCAAACTTTTTGTACTGTGAAAGTTTGACCCATCACTAGTAAGTACATAAAATTGTCCTATTAATTCCGGCAGTCCTTGAACTCACCGTAGTTTGTTCACATTACATTACTGCCACAGAAAGACTTGTTTTTATTCCACTCCTTCTCTGTTTCATTTTGTCCACCAAACTTTTTATGCTGTGAAAGTTTGACCCATCACTAGTAAGTACATAAAATTGTCCTATTAATTCCGGCAGTCCTTGAACTCACCGTAGTTTGTTCATATTACATTACTGCCACAGAAAGACTTGTTTTAATTCCACTCCTTCTTTGCCTCATTTACAAATAAAATCTATTATTATTATCATTTTGTCCACCAAACTTTTTATACTGTGAAAGTTCGATCCATCACTAGTAAGTACATAAAAATAAAAAAAATCACACTCTCTTTCAAAATAAAATAAGTATGCTGAAAAAAAAAACACATTTCAAAATGCATTTTATTAAAACAGAAATAACACAATAAATGCCATGCAGTTCAAATAATAACCACACTCCTTCAGCGTCTGCTCACTTTAACCAGTGTTTTATTTCTACACAATAAATGACAGCGAAAAATGAACATGATTCTCTTCCTTATGAAAATATAGTACACATCCGACATGTTTTTACCATGTACCAGAGCACCAATATATATATATATATATATATATATATATATATATATATATATATATATATATATATATATATATATATATATATATATATATATATATATATATATATATATATATATATATATATATATATAATCGCAACTGTGAGAAACAAGGGACAAACATCGACTGAAAACAAATGGGGCGGGAAGGGGGGGACACAGGAAAAAAAAGTCCCAACTGGTTGTATATGTGCCTGAAAAAGTGCATACTGTAAAAAGAACCAAGAGGACGCCATCAGAGAGACGAGTGTCCTTTACAGTGTTGGTGAAGTTGTCAGGAGACCCAAAGGCATACAATGACTCATTCAGTCCAAAGTAAGGGGAAATAAACACCATCAAAAGTTGCTAATGAGGTTTCATTTTGACCCAGAAGTGATCAACAAATAATAAATATGACTCACTGCATAATAATTGATGGTCTAGAACGCTGACAACAGTACTTCTACGGAGCCACGATGAGCAAATAAATGCTGACGGCGAGTGGGCGTGGCAAAGCGTCTTCTTATTTTTTATTTTATTTTTTTTCCTCTGTGTGTTGCGGCCGATACTTTTGACACAATATACATTAACATCTCTTCGTATAATAGTTAGGATAAAAATCGACCCGAGAGCTACTCCCAGTTAGTACATTTGTTTCTGCAAATACAATCATCATATAATATTACTATTTACATCTTAAAATATATTTGTCGAACAATCGGGTACGAAACATCGCAGTAATACCACTAGATATCCACGTAATATGCACTAATATATACTTGAAAACAAAACAAAAGTGTATGGAGGGATACGTCTAGAGCCCTGTGAGAGGTACTTCATGTGTTACAATACACGAAAAAAAGAAAAAAATGGCACATCAGTATATTCTCCACTGAGGGGCTACAAACACTTGATTGTTTTTAGACATACACGTTAGACTCAAAACGTAGAAGAAGAAAAAATGGCGGGTTATGAAAGCCTGTCATGGCAAACATATTAGCCTAGGTGATAAGCCAGGACTGCGGGGCCCCGGGAGGAGTGCCTTCCTTCAAGCCTCGCTTCAAACGCACCTTTAAGCCGCCCCCAAACTTCCTCTCGCCTCCACACTGGCCGCCCTGTGCCCGCCGGGCTGACAGTGACAGATGAGGCAGTGTGTCAAAGGGGGGGGGTGGGGATGGCGGGATAAGGGGGGCCCCGTTGGAAGTCGTGGGGAGGGTGGTGGCGACCATCCCCTCCCTGGGAGAAAGTTTGACTCATTGGCCCCTTTCGCTATGTCGTGCTGCCAGTCGCCAAGCGCTGGCTAGCCCCCTCATCCCCCACCCGCCCGAGCCCCCCGGGGGCCACGTGGGGTCTGGCCCCTGTGAGTACACATTTTCACACCTGGCCAAATAGCGGCACAAGGCCAGGAAAAGCACCACAAATGTGGGGCGCACGCTCTGTACTGCACTGGGGGTGCTGCCCTCTAAAAAAAAAAACACACACCTGAAAAAAGGTACCTCGGAGTCCAATAATAACTCTGATTAGTACACATCGGGGTCTTCAAAGTGTAGACCCCACCGCCCCCCCTCCCAACCTCAGTCCTCGAAAAACTGATTTTCTGCTCAGCCCAGCCCCTTTATATTTCTGGCCAGGAAAAAAAAAACACCTGTTGGTACCTCTTGCTGGCACTGGGGTGATGCCCCCGCCTTGTTTTCAACAAAGGCTAACTTGGAGTCCACTAATCAGGGAATCAGTCCGATTAGTAAAGATCAGGGGTCTTCAAAGGGTGCACGGTGAACACCACCCCCTTGTGAGATTGTAATACAGGTGGGGGTGAGGCCCCTTCTCCCCGAACAACTCCTTTCGAGAGCATTTGTTTGTTTTCTGCTCAGGCCAGACTCAAGTTTAATTTGGGCCAAATATGGGCACAGGTGGGGGCACAGTACTTTTAGGTACAGTACGTCTAGGTGGGGGGAACAGTACCTCTAGGTACAGTACCTCAGGTGGGGGCACAGTACCTATTGGTGGGGGCACAGTACCTCTTGGTGGGGGCACAGAACCTATAGGAGGGGGAACAGTACCTTTAGGTACAGTACCCCTACGTGGGGGCACAATACCTCTTGGTGGGGGCACAGTACCTCTTGGTGGGGGCACAGTACCTTTAGGTACAGTACCTTTAGGTGGGGGCAGAGTACCTCTAGGTACAGTACCTCTAGGTGGGGGCACTGTACCTCTAGGTACAGTACCTCTTGGTGGGGGCACAGAACCTCTAGGTGGGGGAACAGAACCTCTAGGTGGGGGAACAGTACCTTTAGGTACAGTACCTCTAGGTGGGGATACAGTACCTCTTGGTGGGGGCACAGTACCTCTAGGTGGGGGCACAGTACCTTTAAGTACAGTACCTCTAGGTGGGGGCACAGTACCTCTAGGTACAGTACCTCTTGGTGGGGGCACAGTTCTTTAGGTACAGTACCTCTAGGTGGGGGCACAGTACCTCTTGGTGGGGGCACAGTACTTCTAGGTGGGGGCACAGTAAATTTAGGTACAGTACCTCTAGTTGGGGGAACAGTACCTCTTGGTGGGGGCACAGTACCTCTAGGAACAGTACCTCTAGGTGGGGGGCACAGTACCTCTTGGTGGGGGAACAGTACTTTTAGGTACAGTACTTCTAGGCACAGTGCCTCTAGGTGGGGGCACAGAACCTCTGAGGTGGGGGCACAGTACCTCTAGGTACAGTACCTCTTGGTGGGGGCACAATATCTCCAGGTACAGTGCCTCTTGGTGGGGGCACAGTACCTCTAGGTGGGGGCACAGTGCCTGTAGGTACAGTGCCTCTTGGTGGGGGCACAGTACCTCTAAGTGGGGCACCCTGTATCACACTCTCTATAGCTGGCACTGGGGTGGTGCCCTCTCATGTCAGGTAATAAACGAGTCCAGTAGTGGAGTCTAAATAGTCAAGATCGGGGATCTTTAAAATGGGGCGCCACCCACTTTTGAAAAATATGGTGGCCCCTTGTCCCCCAAAAACTATGTTGTAGAGTTTGTTTCATGCTCAGTTTACTTCGACCCAAAAAGTGGCACCCGATATGGTGGCCCTCGAAAAGTTTTACTTTTGGAATACATTCTTGGAAAAAAAGTACTAATAATGACTCCAATTAGTATAAATTGAGTTCAGTGAGCCCCCCTGCCCCAGAGTATATAAATACTACTGACTGCCCGCACAGTGCCCCCAAAAAGATTTTCCGGCGCTTTGGGAGGTTTTTTTTTGCGGAAACTCTCTCAACAAATAAGTTCATATCGCAAAAACGTAAGTTAGCTCAGCAGTTTTGAAAAATTATGTTTTCTTACATTTTTTTCAAGCTGCAGCGCCTTCCCTTAAGTCCAACGCCTCACACTTTGACAACCCTTGGTACCTGGATATATACTGTATATATATATATATATATATATATATATATATATATATATATATATATATATATATATATATATATATATATATATATATATATATATATATATACACATATATGTATATATATATATATATATATATATATATATATATATATATATATATATGTATATATATATATATATATATATATATATATATATATATATATATATATATATATATATATATATATATATATATATAAATATATGTGTATATATATATATATATATATATATATATATATATATATATATATATATATATATATATATATATATATATATATATATATATATATACAGTATATGCAAAGAAAACAAAAACATACATTCTGGTTTTGAAAGGAAAAAACATTTACACACGTGAAGAATCTTCTACACGTGACGGCCAATGTCTTTTTTTTTTTTTTCATGTGTGAAGGATAGCGACAAAGAGAAGAATGAACAATAATAAGTAAAAAATAACTTACATGGACATTAAATATAACTTAAAAAAGTATAACACTCTCAATAAATAGTTCTACTATGTACACCATCGTAATGAGAAGCAAAACAAAAAGTGTATATATATGTATATATATGTATATATATATATATATATATATATATATATATATATATATATATATATATATATATATATATATATATATATATATATGTGTGTTGAAGCAGCAAACATTACAGGCATGAGGTACAGCGAGGGATCCTGTGATGGCGACAGTATCAAGGTGATGTTCCTTCTTTTGCATGTATGGCTTAAAAATGAACCCCTCCCCCCAAAACAAAAAACAAAACAAAAATACAATTCTGAACATTGGACATAGGGTAGAGGCTATAGAAGCTATGACTAATATAGGAAACAAAAACAAGAATGGTCCAAAACAACATGTGTTCTTATAAACCCTTCGAAGAGAATGTAGCCTTTTAAACAACATAGAAAAATAAAAACCTTGAATATTGATTCCTTCGTTTAGGTTTTCCTTCGGTGTAGGTGTGCACTTTCAAAAAATAGGGCAAAACAATACAAACCAAAAAAAAAAAATTGTGCAGCTGAGCCAGATGTGATATGTAATGTGGAATTATTAGAAATACAGTGGAACCCCCAAAGTTGAACTTCCCTTCAAATCGTACGATTTGTCTGGAAAAAAATATGCCACTAAATGTTTGCAGATGGATTTCCCCCCCACAAACATATTTTTCGGACTTTATTTTATTCCAGTAGAACACGGCGAAAGCGAAGCTAAGTTGACATAATTGGTTAAATAAAATTGCGTACCCAGTGTTTGTTAATGTGAAGAGACTCACCTCCCGGGTAACACACACAGTTGTCACTCCATGATATTAACTGTTCATAAACAGTAGTTGACCTATTTATAGATGGGAGTGAAAAACTGATTTTATGAAGCTGTATTGATTTTTTTATCGTTAAAAATGATAATTTATTATTATTTCAAAGATCTAAGTGTCATCTAAAGTTATTCAAAATATGTATATTTGAATTTTTTTTTTATTGAAAAATGTAAAAATATATTTACATTTTTTTTAAACAAATTTGAAGTTGAAAAAGCTTAGGTTTTCTTTCAAAAGTTCTATCGAGAAAAAAAAATAATATATATATATATATACATATATATATATATATATATATATATATATTTTTTTTTTTAAATTATATATAATATATATCTATAATATATAATATATATTTTAAAAAAAAAATATATATATATATATTGCTGTTGTCCTCTGTTATATTCAATTGTCTATGCTCAGTGAAGAGAAGGCAAACATTGGAAAACAAATAACAAATAAAATAAAAGAGAAAAACTATTTTAAAGTAATAAAGAAATAGTAAAAAAAAAACTTTTTTGAATGAAGAAAATATTTGTGTATAAAAAAATAATACATTGTTAAAATCGATTGTTTATTTTTTTCCCGATAGAACAATTTAACGAACAGAAATGAAACAAAACAACATTACCATCATTCGTCGGTGAACTTTTTACTCCACTGACAAGATTTTTCATAGCGACAGTTTAACGTTGATTTAGAGTATTTTGGATTTTTATTGTCACGTAAAAATAGTCACATTTAAAAAAAATAAAAAATAATAATCTGAGCCTTGAAGGTTCCACTGTATATGTTAAAGCCTGTTGTTCATGTTGGAGATGCATAAAGAGTGAAAGTTGAGGATGTGAGGCGACACGGGTGGTTGAAATGAGCGTCATGATCCATGTCGCCTGGCGTCACCATCCTGACAATAGCAGCTTCTTCTCGCAGACAGTTTTCGAAAGATTTTGCAACTAAAAAGTGCAATAACTGAGGTCATTTATAAAAAAAAATAAAAATAATAATCGAATATGACATTTGGTAAAATAAACAACATGAAAAAAAAAACATGAAAAACAACCCTCAATCAAGAACTTATTTACACTATTTGTACGTAGTTTTTTTTTGGTGGAAAATAATACCTTACGTCTGTTTCATTGCGTATAATGAGTCCCGACACACATGAGGATGGCATGGAACGCTTATAGCAGCCTTTTGCGAGTCCGATGAAAAGTCATGACTGTATAACCACGGATGCGGCAGAGCAGCAACATGTTGGGGGCCCGGTAAGCCAAGCAGCAGCAGTGTATGTGTGCGTATTAGTGTGTGTGTGTGTGTGTGTGTGTGTGACAAAATTCTAAGCTTTTATAGCAGCCAAAAGAGAGTGATTGGTGGAGAAGGACACACAAGTTCGGCAATATGTTGATTAGACATGTGCACCTTTGTGGCATATTGTTACCGACAATTGTGTACAATTGTGTACGTTTCCGCATGTTTGTATGTTTGATGATGTCGACACTGAGGAGAACAAGGGTCTTTTGTATTCATTTCTTAGGAGGCGAATTATTATTATTATTTTTTTATCCAAGAAGAGGCTGAGGGCAAAGAACGGTAAAATGTACCAAAAACATGTTGTATTGAAAGTGTCACTTTTAAGGACAACAATAGACGAGAACGAGGGTCTCCCGTAATTACTTCTCAGCACGACAAGGAGGTGATTTTTATGCAAGGAGAGACTGAGGGCCGCAAGATCGGTAACAACAAAAAACATGCTGCATTGAAAGCGTCTGTCTTAAGGACGACAAAGGACAAAATTGAGCATTTCTTGTATGTATGTCCAAGCGCTAACTTTTTATCCGAGACGAGAATAAGGGCACTGACTTAAAATCTTAACAGTATTTTCAGTTTTTTGGGTTCAAAATTCCACGTGCAGTTAAAAAAAAGCTAAACCGGAAACCGCTGCAAAGCAAATTGGTGAAAGAAGACTACGCAAGTTGTTTGGTTTTGGAATAAAACGTAAAAAGAATAAGTATGTGGGAATAGAGAACGACGGTCTCCCGTATTTGCTTCTCAGCACGGTAAGGAGGTGATTTTTATGCAAGGAGAGACTGAGGGCCGCAAGATCGGTAACAACAAAAAACATGCTGCATTGAAAGCATCCGTCGTAAGGACGACAAAGACGAAATCGAACATTTCCCGTATTTACTGTATGTCCAAGCGCTCATTTTTTATCCAAGACGAGAATAAGGGCACCGACTTAAAATCTTAACAGTATTTTCAGTTTTTTGGGTTCAAAATTCCACGTGCATGTGAAAAAAAGCTGAACCGGAAGCCGCTGCAAAGCAAATTTTCGAGAAGATTACGCAAGTTGTTTGGTTTTGGAATAAAACGTAAAAAGAATAATCGGGTGGGAATAGAGAACAAGGGTCTCCCGTTTTTACTTCTCAGCACGGTAAAGAGGTGATTTTTATGCAAGGAGAGACTGAGGGCCGCAAAATCGGTAACAACAAAAAACATGCTGCATTGAAAGCGTCTGTCGTAAGGACGACAACGGATGAGATCGAACATTTCCCGTATTTATGTCCAAGCGCTAACTTTTGATCCGAGACGAGAATAAGGGCACCGACTTAAAAATCTCAACAGTATTTTCAGTTTTTTGGGTTCAAAATTCCACGTGCAGGTGAAAAAAAGCTCAACTGGAAGCCGCTGCAAAGCAAATTTGCGGAAGAAGACTATGCGCTCTGTTTGGTTTTGGAATATTTAGGTGGGAATAGAGAACGAGGGTCTCCCGTATTTACTTCTCAGCACGAGCGTATCGTTCCCCACCAAGCGGCCTTCTGATGTGACGATAAACAACTTTCTTGTTGTTGTTGACCGAAATGAAACTAGAACTGCTTGTGCCAAACCTCATGCCTTCAAAACATGTGTCTTCATTTCCTTTATATTTAGAATTATTGATCCAAAAAGCCCCCCCAACCCCACACCCAACATTTGGAATCACTTTTTTTATCATGAAGGGCACTGAACTCGACGCTTTTGTTTAGGGATTGTTTTTGTTTGACGAAGGGTTACTTCGTGTGTGGAAATGAAAGTTCTTCCGTGGGGTCCGGTGGTCTTTTCGAGATCGTCCCGGCCGGTTTCGAGGGAGTGTATGCGAGGATGGAGAGGTATACCTGTTTAAAGCAGCATGTGCAGGAACATTGAGGATGAAGATGGAGGGGGGGGGAGTCTGTCACTCTGGCTGTGTGGTGTTGGAGCAAAAGATGTCTCGGGACGTGGAAAATTGTCCCCTCCTTCTCTCTGTGGGTTTGATCACCCCAGGGAATATATGTTCTCTTCTCTTTTGTTCTCCATGGCGTTAGGATCCCGGCAGGAGCACTCGCCCCGTATGTCGCAGGACATGGGGAAGGGAATCACCTGTGTGAACAGGAAAAGACCGTTAAATTCCTCTCATTTATCATCGTTCACACTTTATTATCCAAGAGGAGACTAAGGGCAGTGAGAAAAGGAGTACAGCTGTTAAGTAGTACTATGGAAAACACAGAAATATATGCCGTGTTGATTGCTTCAGTTGTCACAATGGAGAATAACTAGGGTTTCCTTTAAATTACAGTACAGACACCCTTTTTATGCATGAAGAGATTGAGGGCAGCAAGAACATTAATGCCATGCTATAACGCAAAAAAAACAAAACAGGCCACATTGCACACATGAGTTGTACGAACAATAATGTAAGAGCACACGTGTGAAGTGAAGTGAAGTGAATTATATTTATATAGCGCTTTTTCTCTAGTGACTCAAAGCGCTTTACATAGTGAAACCCAATATCTAAGTTACATTTAAACCAGTGTGGGTGGCACTGGGAGCAGGTGGGTAAAGTGTCTTGCCCAAGGACACAACAGCAGTAACTAGGATGGCGGAAGCGGGGATCGAACCTGCAACCCTCAAGTTGCTGGCACGGCCGCTCTACCAACCGAGCTATACTGCCCCATATATATATATATATATATATATATATATATATATATATATATATATATATATATAAATATATATATATATATATATATATATATATATATATATATATATATATATATATATATATATATATATATATATATATATATATATATATATATATATATATATATATATGTGTTGGTTTTCTGACATGGACTTGTTTCTTCAGCATTGTCCACACATTTAAGTCAGGATTTTGGGAAGGCCATTCTAAAACCTTAATTCTGATTTAGCCATTCCTTTACCACTTTTGACATGGGTTTGTGGTCATTGTCCTGTTGGAACACCCAACTGCGCCCAAGACCCAACCTCCGGGCTGATGATCTTAGGTTGTCCTGAAGAATTTTGAGTTAATCCTCCTTTTTCATTGTCCCATTTACACTCTGTAAAGCACCAGTTCTATTGGCAGCAAAACAGGCCCAGAGCATAATACTACCACCACCATGCTTGACGGTAGGAACGGTGTTCCTGGGATTAAAAGCCTCACCTTTTCTCCTCTAAACATTTTGTGGCCAAACAGCTCATTTTTTTGTTTCATCTGACATCACATGGACAAAGATAAGACCCTCTGGAGGAAAGTTCTGTGGTTCCCAGACTTTTGCTGCTGTCCTTCAATAACAGCACTCTAGCATCAATAGGCATTGCTCTAGGAGTCCACCATCCCCAGAAACAACGTCAGGAATGCGTCACCGGCACCAGCTGCCACCTTGACTACCAGCCCCTCTGGGGTAAGTGTGTGTGTGTGTGTGTGTGAGTGTGTGTGCGTGTGTGTGTGTTCTTGTATTTATCCCCTTCTTGAGACATCAACAAGGAAAAGTACCTTCCATATGAGGACCGTTGAACAAGTTAGGACATAAATCATGGTCCCGATACGGAAAACCATTGGATCTAATAGAGAATGTCTCATTTGCACCCCCTCTGGCCAATATATGTAATACGTGTGTTTAAGAAATTTAAATGCGCCCACTTTGGCCAAAATTAATTTAAAAAAATAAATAAATAAACATTTATGAAAAGACATACTGTAATAACTTGAAGTAAATAATGAAGATTAAAAACCAATTACAAAAAAAAGTAGACTTTTTTCTTACAAAATTGATAACAATTTCTCATATTCTTTCTGCTTCTGTAATATTGCAACATTTTCTCGTAAAATTATAAAAATGTAATGTCAAATTATAAATGTTTAATGCAAAATGGTGACATTTGTCATATACAATTCAGACTTGTATCACAATATTGCCAATTTGTCTGTTGTTCTTGTAAAATAGTGACATGTTTTGAGTAAAATTATGACTTTTGTCCTAATTTTGCCAAGTCAAATTCTGACTGTTATTATATTATAGCCAAAATGTTAAAGTTTTCTCATAAAATTGTGAGTAAAATTACGACTCTTCATAAAATTGACAAACATTTTAAGCTTTTCTTGTAAAATTGCGACTGTTATTGAGTGAAATTCCAACTTTTATCATAATATTGCACAAATGTGCAGCTTTTCTTGTAAAATTTTGACTTGCGTTGAGTAAAATGATGACTTTTATTATAGTACTGCCAAAATTCTAAGTTTTTCTTGTGAAATTGTGACCTTTTTCTTGTGAAATTCCAAATCATTTTACACAACAAGCTTTTTTATATTGGCACAGTATGTATATGTTATTACTGTTGTAAATACAAATCTCTATAAATCTAGAAAGGGTGGTCCTAAAGAGGTAGGCATTTTTCAGAGGTCTCAAGAAGGTAACAAATACAAGAGTGTGTGTGTGTGTGCGTGTCTGTGTTTGTGTGTGTGTTTGCGCACACAGAAGTGTGTCCCCCTTGTCCTCGGGCCGAAGCAGGAGCATATGTGGTCCAAGTCAGGCAAAGGCAGACAGAAGACCAAGAACACATCCTATCAATACCACATTTTGTATTTAGTAGAATTTAAGTGGTAGTTAACTTCTTTAACATTGTGTAATATGCAACGTACAAACTGCAAATGTTAAAATATTACTAATCTAGTCCGACACAGCTGTCGCTTTTAGTTCAAGTTATCGTAAAAACCTATTTATAACGACAGGAAATAGCATTGGAATGAATGCTATTAATTGGAAGTTGCTTTTTATCCAAAAGGAGACTAAGGGCTAAAAGATAACTTGGTAGAAAAAAAATGTATGTTGTAAATGTGTTAGATGCAGGGACGACAGTTTATGAAAACAAGGGTATCCCATAGTTACTTCTTCACTGTAAGGAAAGGGTTTTTATGCAAGAAGAGACTACGGGCAGCAAGAGAATGAACCGTCACAGAAAAGTTTTGTCTACAAAAAAACTAATATCCTTTTTTCTTTCAAATTAAATGTCCTAATTTAATTTGTCATTGGTGGGGACACTGAGGGCAAGAAAATTAGGAATGCACATGCAAATAAATGTTTATCTTTGCATTTGGGCCTTTGTACTTATTCACCAAGGAAATAACTGCATGAATGCAGAAATAATATTGTGTCAATGCAGGAGAACAAGGCACATTGAGGAGACAATTGTTTATCCAAACAGAGGCTGAGGGCTATAAGTTAATTAGTTCCTCAGTGGAAAAACAATTTTACAAATGTGTTAAGACAACATTGTTGAATGAGCGTCTCCTGGAATTACTTCTGCACTGTAGAAGATGACTTTTATGTAAGAGGAGACTGAGGGCAGCAAGAAAATGAACCACTACAGCAAAGTTGAGACTGCGGCATATAACACTGGAGCGTCCAGGCATTTTTGTTTTCACCAAAACTACGCATCTTAATTTATTTCAAATTCACAGTCTGTATTTAATTTGTCATGCAAGAAGAGACTGAGGGCAGCAAGAAAATTAGTAAATTGCAGTAAAATTGTGTCATCATATATAACATTTGGCTTCATACTTATTCATAACAAAGGGAAATAACATTGAAATAAATGCAACAAGAATTTTGTGTCAACAGAGAAGAATAAGGCACACTGAGGAGACGATTGTTTAGTCAAAAGGAGACTGAGGGCGACAAGATATTTGCCCCCTTGGTGGAAAAACTATTTTGTAGACGTGTTAGACGACAGTGTGTTAAAAACGAGAATCTCCTGCACTGAAAAGAGAGGACTTTTATGCAATTATTGAGCCACGGATGAGATGAGATGATTTAAGTAAAGTCTGAATGTCATTTGAAGAGTTAAAATTGCGCATGTCCGCCTTTGTAGTCCGTGTCGACGCCGTAGTCGATAAGCTTCTTCTTTTTCTCTATCTTCTTGTTATGGGACATTCATCCTCCGCTGTTGCCATTTCTAATATAAAGTAGTGTAAAGTTCTTACTTATATCTGTCAGTAAACTTGCCGTGAAAGCGGTAAAACATACCGGTGTAGTGAGTTTAAATTATTCACCCAAGGAACTTTAGTTATTAGAGAGTTCCGGTCGGACGTTTTTTTCACGGGACACATTCCCGGTTTTGTTGTTTCCGGATGAGGAGATGCTGCTCCGTTGTGGATTTAAGTAAAGTCTGAATGTCATTGGAATTTTCTTTACAATGAGATAAAAGATATATATAAAATATATTCCAAATGAAAAAAAAATATAAAGACAGAACAATAAGATCATATGGACAGCCATAAGTGTTTACATTTTGCTTTATATTTATTATTTTACTTATTTTTTTGTCTGGTTTTGTATTTGTTTTGTATCATCCCGTGAGGTGTATATTACTTTTTTTGTTCTGTTCGGTTTGTACTTCATGAAGTTTTGCACTTGTGTTTTTTTGTGTGTTTTTTTGTTTGTTTTCATTATATTTGGATGCATTTGTTTGGTTTGTATGATATCCATTAAGTAAGACTACGTACTATGTTGAAGGGGGCAGGAAAATATACGATTTTTCTTCATCCTGCTCCTTCTCAGGCATTGGTGTGTAAATGTGTGTTTAGTTGCTGAGGTTTAATTGTCTATCGATCAAAGATGCACATCAATGAAGGCGATAAATACAAAATGAAATGAATTCAATTAAAACAGTTAGCGCCATCTTTTGACACTTCTTCCACTCCTGTCCTTGCATGCTACACCCCTACAACAAAGATGACGCGGGGGGAAGACGCTGTCGAAGGTGAGCCACGTAAATAAGACCGCCCACAAAACGGCGCATCCCGAAGAGACGCTCAGAAAGCTACTTGAAGATGATCTGTAAAGCATAATCTATGCAACATTTTGACCAAAGAACCACTGTTACCGTATTTTTCGGAGTATAAGTCGCACTGGAGTATAAGTCGCACCTGCCAAAAATGCATAATAAAGAAGGAAAAAAACATATATAAGTCGCACTGGAGTATAAGTCGCATTTTTTTGGGAAATTTATTTGATAAAACCCAACACCAAGAATAGACATTTGAAAGGCAATTTAAAATAAATAAAGAATAGTGAACAACAGGCTGAATAAGTGTACGTTATATGAGGCATAAATAAACAACTGAGAACGTGCCTGGTATGTTAACTGAGGCGAGGTGGTAAGAGTCATTCAAATAACTATAACATATAGAACATGCTATACGTTTACCAAACAATCTGTCACTCCTAATCGCTAAATCCCGTGAAATCTTATACGTCTAGTCTCTTACGTGAATGAGCTAAATAATATTATTTGATATTTTACGGTAATGTGTTAATAATTCCACACATAAGTCGCTCCTGAGTATAAGTCGCACCCCCGGCCAAACTATGAAAAAAACTGCGACTTATAGTCCGAAAAATACGGTACACGTTATGTAGACCACAAGATAGTGTTTTAAATTTAGAAAAAAATCATAATAATATGACCCCTTTAATGCGCCTTGTAATCCGGTGCGCCTTTTGTATGAAAAAAGACCTGGGGCCGTATTTATCAAGCGTCTTAGAGTGCCATTTTACACTTCAGTCCTGAGAGTTGGCGAAATTTAGTCGGCGAAATTTAGTCCTACTCTCAAACTTAACAATAAAAGCTATTTATCAACTTTCTTAAGTCTAAGAATCACTCCTACTCTCCACGATATTCAAGAGACCTTCAGAGGTGTCTTAAGTGGTTAGGAGTTGCCAGCAGGGGATGACACTGAGGCGAGAGAGACGTGCACGAACGTTTAGGGAGCGGAAGGATGTCCTGGCTTTGTTTGATGACGAGCAGCTGATCAAACGGTATCGTTTAGACAGAGCGGGTATTATTTTTGTCACAGATTTAATAATTTTCGATTCCTTGTTGATTTCTGCATGTGGCTGCAGTGGGCTAGTATATATAGAGCCACCCACACCAGTTTCATATTAGTTGCCTAATTTATGAATTGGAAAGAAAATGTTATGATATGTATGTGTGTGGCCCTTTAATAGGTGACAGCATGTGAGGTGAGTGACGTCAGTGAGTGTGTGGCGGGGACTAGTTTGTTTTGTGTTGGATTGGCTGTGTACAAGCAATCAATAAAGCAAGATTTGCAACTAATCGCCGGACTCATCATTCACTCTAAAGTCGTCCGCTGTGCAGACCCACTGCCGGGTAAAGTGAAGGGTGCTGCCCCGAGCTTACATCCTGAAGAAGTGTCTCCCCTGCCTCTTTGACTACGGTCTGGGAGCAGGAAGCAGGAAAGGTGCAACAAAAAGGAAACATTTATTTTTGATTCATTGTCAATACTGTTTGTTTGTTTTGTATTATTTTGTAGTTTATTGTCAAAATATACAATCCCATTGTCCACTTAAATATTTCTAAGATATTTCTTTATTCTTAGACAAGGGATTCTCTTCCGTGATTGGTCATTTCTATGGACACAGAAATGACGTCACCTAAAATTCCGTTTACGGCACATAGTAATGTCGTAATTCAGCTCTGAGTGTGACACTTAAGATTCAGTCCTACACTTCGCTGAAAGTGTAAGTAAGACGCTTGATAACTAACTTTTAAGTGCAGCTTTCAGCAAATAATTTATTTACTCTTAAGTCAACTCTTAGTAGACTTCTTAGGAGTAATTCTAAGAAGCTTGATAAATACGGCCCAAGGGGCCGTATTTATCAAGCTGCCATTTTACACTTAAGTCCTGAGAGTTTGCGAAATTTAGTCCTACTCTCAAACTTAAGAATAAAAGCTATTTATCAACTTTCTTAAGTCTAAGACTCACTCCTACTCTCCACGATATTTAAGATACCTTCAGAGGTGACCTAAGTGGTTAGGAGTTGCCAGCGGGGGATGGCACTGAGGCGAGAGAGACGTGCGCGAACGTTCAGGGAGCGGAAGGATGTCCTGGCTTTGTTTGATGACGAGCAGCTGATCAAACGGTATCGTTTAGACAGAGCGGGTATTATTTTTGTCACAGATTTAATAAGGGGCGTCATCTCATCAGCAACAACACGCTTTCAGTTTCAAATTAGTTGCCTAATTAATGAATTGGAAAGAAAAGGAAACATTTATTTTTGATTCATTGCCAATATTGTTTGTTTGTTTTGTATTATTTTGTAGTTTATTGTCAAAATATACACTCCCATTGTCCACTTAAATATTTGTAAGATATTTATTTATTCTTAGACAAGGGATTCCCTTCCATGATTGGTCATTTCTATTGACACAGAAATAACGTCACCTAAAATTCCGTTTACGGCACATAGTAATGTCGTAATTCAACTCTGAGTGTGACACTTAAGATTCAGTCCTACACTTCGCTGAAAGTGTGAGTAATACGCTTGATAACTAACTTTTAAGTGCAGCTTTCAGCGAAGAATTTCTTTACTCATAAGTCAACTCTTAGCAGACTTCTTAGGAGTATTCTAAGAAGCTTGATAAATACGGTCCCTGAATCGGCAATGCACGCCTTTTAATCCGGTGCGCCCTATGGTCCGAAAAATACGGTATTCATAATGGAGTAAACAACGGTGGAGCAAGACCTTTTGCAGCAGCCCAAAACGTGTGCATAAATGTGCGTACTCAATGCCGTGAGCTCATGTGGCACATGTTTGCAATGACAATAAACAAACCTTGAACTCTGACCCCAGGGCCTGGAGGAAACCCCGCGCGCAGTCGCCGGCGAGGGAAAAAAAGGCATGTTGTCGACGGCCGGGGTGTGTAAAATAACATGAATGAGCGTTGACGCACGCTTCCCGTTTGAAAGGCCGTATAAAAGAAGTTGTTTGTGCGACGGGCCAGGTGGAGCGAGCGTGCGGTGCCATGTGAACCCCTCCTCAGAAAAAAAAATAATAATAAAAAGGCCTGCATGGGATGATTTTACAAGACCCGGGGCCGGACTCGCATCAGAAACAGCTGCCAGGAGCGCCGTTATTGTGCGTTTTGAGGCGCTCCCGCTTCAGTTTAGTTAGCGCCTTACAGACTTTGGCTCCTCCCACTCCCCCCCCATCTCACTTTCCATCATTCCAAGGCCAAATCTGTTTATCTCTCCATCTAGAGAATGATGGTGGGTGGCGAATTTGAACGGGGTTCCTCATGACCTTGACCGTAGGGGGCGGGGGGCAGCTGCCACATCTGGCCCAGACTTCAGGGTCTCTCCTCAGGGTGGCTGGGAAATAGCTGGCTGACTAGCCTTGTGGGCCCGGGGGCCCTCATGTCGCCCCATATCCCATTGCTAGAGGGGGGCCGCCGGGCGGGGGGGGGGGCGCGCAGGACACCCACTAACTACGACATGAAAGACCTTCTGAAGGTTGTTGACCTTGTCAGAGCCTCATCCTTCCATCACAGGCACAGGTCAGAATAACACAGTGTTTCTCTCATTGCTGTTCACTTTGTGCGTGTCAGTCATGGCTGGGAGAGAGGAGGGTTTGTAAAGTCTAGTGTTAGACTGCGAACTGCCCTGGACTAACATGCTGACACGCGTATGAATGCTGCTTTCAAGGGTGGAGTTTTTTTTTTCTACGGCTCAACCCGTTCTGATGGACTTCCAACCTATCCCAGATGACTGGCTTGACACTTGTCTTCCTTGCAATATATTACAGCATTTGCTGTATGTTAAATCAGCACTTATTTTCTTGTTGCCCTCAGTCCCCTTTCGGATAAAAAAATACAAAATAAAAAATGTCTCCATACTGTGTCAAAAACTTAATAGCTTCAGGAGACACTTGTTAT
Organism: Entelurus aequoreus; assembly: GCF_033978785.1. Lineage (NCBI taxonomy): Eukaryota > Metazoa > Chordata > Actinopteri > Syngnathiformes > Syngnathidae > Entelurus > Entelurus aequoreus. Next base: position 13,206,092 of record NC_084751.1, on the reverse strand, counting down.
CATTACAACTCATGCAATCGTTGCTGCCCTCAGTCTCTTCTCGGATAAAAATGACCTATTTACCGTGTCCAGAACTTACTAACTTCAGAAGACACTTATCATTACAACTTAAGCACTCTTAGAACTGCACTCATTTTCTTGCCGCCCTCAGTCTCCTCTTGGATGAAAATGGTCTACATACCAATTCCAGAACTTAGTAGCTTCAGGAGACACTTGTCGTCATTACAACTGATGCAATCAATGAGGCTTGCCTTGCTGCCCTCAGTCTCTTCTCGAATAAAAATGACCTATTTACCGTGCCTGGAACTTACTAACTTCAGAAGACGCTTATCATTACAGCTGAAGCATTCTTACAACTGCACTCATTTTCTTGCTGCCCTCAGTCTCTTCCCAGATAAAAATACGAAACATCTCCTCACACTGTTCAGAACTTAGTACTTCAGAGGACACAGCTTTTTACTGCATATTTATTGCAGCACTCATAATCCTGCTGCCCCAAGTCTCCTCTTAGATTAAAAAAAAACATTATCTTACCGTGTCCAGAACTTAGTAACTTTTGGAGACCTTTGTCAACATTATAAATGATGCATTCATTAAAGCACTCATTTTCTTGCCGCCCTCAGTCTCCTCTTGGATGAAAATTGTATACATACCAATTCCAGAACTTAGTGCCTTTATTGCATCATTACAACTGATGCAATCAATGAGGCATGCATTGCTGCCCTCAGTCTCTTCTCGGATAAAAATGACCTATTTACTGTGTCCAGAACTTACTAACTTCAGAAGACGCTTATCATTACAACTGAAGCACTCTTAAAACTGCACTAATTTTCTTGCTGCCCTCAGTCTCTTCCCGGAAAAAAATAAAAATGAAACATCTCCTCACACTGTTCAGAACTTAGTACTTCAGAGGACACAGCTTTTTACTGCATATTTATTGCAGCACTCATAATCCTGCTGCCCCCAGTCTCCTCTTAGATAAAAAACAACAACATTATCTTACCGTGTCCAGAACTTAGTAACTTTTGGAGACCTTTGTCAACATTATAAAAGATGCATTCATTAAAGCACTCATTTTCTTGCCGCCCTCAGTCTCCTCTTGGATGAAAATTGTCTACATACCAATTCCAGAACTTAGTACCTTTATTGCATCATTACAACTGATGCAATCAATGAGGCATGCATTGCTGCCCTCAGTCTCTTCTCGGATAAAAATGACCTATTTACCGTGTCCAGAACTTACTAACTTCAGAAGACGCTTATCATTACAACTGAAGCACTCTTAGAACTGCACTAATTTTCTTGCTGCCCTCAGTCTCTTCCCGGATAAAAATAAAAATGAAACATCTCCTCACACTGTTCAGAACTTAGTACTTCAGAGGACACTTGCCCTCATAACAACTGATGCATTTTTTGTTTACGACTTTTTACCACATATTTATTAAAGCACTTACATTGCTGCTGCCCACAGTCTCCTCTCATATATATGTATATAAAATTAAATTAAAAAAACATCCTCTTACCGTGTCCAGAACTTAGTAACTTTAGGAGACCTTTGTCAAAATTATAAATGATGTATTCTTTACAGCATATTACAGCAGCACAAATGTTCTTGCCGCCCTCAGTCTCCTCTTGGATAATAATTGTCTACATACCTATTCAAGAACTTAGTAGCTTCAGGAAACACTTGTCATCACCACCACTGATGCATTCAATAAGGCATGCATACATATTTACAGAAGCACTCATTTTCTTGCTTCCCTAGGTCTTTTCTCGGATGATAAGTATGTCTTTACCATGTCCACAACTTAGTAGCTTTAGAAGACACTTATCATTACAACTGAAGCATTATTTACAACATATTACTGCATATGTATTGCAACACTCATTTTCGTGCTGCCCTCAGTGTCCTGGCGGAATAATAATAAAAAAATCTCCTTACCATGTTCAGAAATTAGTAAATTTAGGATACACTTGTCTTCATCACAAATGATGCATTCTTTACATCATATTACAGCATCACTCATTTTCTTGTTGCCCTCAATCTCTTCTCAGATAAAAATGATTTATTTACGGTGTCAAGAATTTAGTAACTTCAAAAGACACTTATCATTACAAATGAAGCATTATTTACAACAATATATATGTATTGCAGCACTCATTTTGCTGCCCTCAGTCTCTTCTCGGATAACAAAAAACATCTCCTTACAGTGTCCAGAACTTAGGAAATTTAGGAGAGACACATGTCATCATCACAAATGAGGGATTCTTAACATTTCCTTGCTGCCATCAGTCTCTTCCTGGATAAAAAACATCTCCTTACCGTGTCCAGAGCTTAGTACTTTAGAGGACACGTCATCATAACAACTGATGCATTATTTACAACATATTACTGCAAAAATTATTGCAGGACTCATTTTCCTGCTGCCCTCAGTCTTCTCTTGGATATAAAAAGCATCTTACCGTTCCCAGCACAACTCAAGCATTCTTTGCAACATATTACTGCCTATTTATTGCAGTTTTAATTTTCCTCTCATATAAAAATAGTCTCCTTATCATATACAGAACTTAGTAACTTCAGAAGCATGGATTCATTGGGTCATGCATATTTACAGCAGCACTCATGTGATGTATGCCCTCAGTCTCTTTTTGGATAAGTACTGTCATTCAGCAGAATTTAAAAGCTAGAAAAATGCCCACCCGAGTCTGAAGGGACTAAAACTGCACACATCACTATATCAGGAAATAAAATCAAAACAAAACTGACAGAAATGAAGAGAGAAGATTTTAATTTGTTTTAAAAAATGCAAAAAAAAACAACAAAATACCTCATAACTGTGTTTGGCTACATAAGTACTAGCACTTAACATCAGCAAACTGCCAGAATGCAAACGAACAGAGGCGAGTGTGTCCTCTATCTTTGCTCAGCTGCGGAGAAAAGCCCTTGCGCTCCCCCCCCCCCCTTCACATTATCCCTAAGTCCCATCCTACTTTTTTTTAAACGCCCTCAGAGCCACCAAAGTTGGCATTTAAGTTAACTACTGTGAGATGCTGTTTATTCAATTGTTGGCAATTACCGGCGGGATTGCAGTAGCTTGACAAAAACACGTAAAGTGAGAAGGTAGGAAAGCTGCCCTGGATATCATTACAACCAATACCAACAACCGTGTGGTTGCTGACTTGAAAGTCAGCGCCATTGACCTCTTAACACGTAAGCATATTCAATAAGTGAAGACAGACGACCAAAGTAGCGAAAATGTGCTTTGCCCCCGCACCACCCTACCCCTGCACCTAACACATCATAACATGCTCTGGATCTGTAACATCAGCTGTACGAAATGCTTAAAATGCTTGGTGGTCAGCGCTGGCAGTGGCCGACCATCAGCTCGGACACAAACATCAGTCATGACACGTTACAAATCGCGTATTGAGCGTGATTCCGTGCCAGGCTTTGAGAGGCGTAAACAGCACGGAGAGAAACTGGGAGGCAACCGGAGAGCCGACGACCACCAAAGCAGACAGAAAAACATATAGTCTCATTTAGCTAAAGTTGTTTTAGAGGGGCCAAGCCATATAACTATATAATTGCTGCCCTCTGCATACTGCTCCAAGCATCCAAGAGAGGAATTCCTTCCAAAATTGGGATGTAGGAGAAGGAGGGTGCGGGGTGGAGGGGCTACGAGCGCAAAACACATTTCTCCATACGCTCGCCGAGTCCCCTAAATGCCAAGTCCAACTGACAGCTTGCAACTATTAAGGCTGGATCCAGAAGTGACCTTACATGCATGTAGACCTTGCACCCTCAAAACTCCTGGGGGTGGAATAATACACAACAAGAAATCCAGAACTCGGGGGGAGAGGGGCGGCGGGGGAATTTGGAGAGGCAGCAATTGTAATCCAATACATGTTTTGTCAAATCCAAGAATATTTCCTCATGATCTGTTAGCTGTCCATACTGAGTGTGCACACACAAAAAAATCAAACAAAGTGGCTTGGACCAGGAGCCACAAAATAGTTTCTCGAGCCAATCGTTTGCAGGGGGGCGTTTGTGCTCAAGTAATGCCTCTGCTGGCTGCTTGCCGTCTTCCACGTCCTCAAAAAATTCTCCTCTAAGCAAAAAAAATCTAATGTAAATTGGCATTTATTACATTTTGTACTTGGTATATAAATATAAATATTGGACTTGGCAGACATTGAGTACATTTGATTTGTCTGGCGCTGTCTATAGTCTTATGTCATGGTCATGATGAAGGTGCACTTGGAGCCTTCTTCATAACTCTTGTTTTCTATTGGAATTTCAATGGGGCATATTTTAGCCGTAAACCTCGGCACTATAGCCCCTCACACCCAACTTGCATGAGGAAGTAAGGGCTTAGCAAGGCTTAGCTAATGGCTATGGTTTAAAGCCTACAGCCCGGAACCTTCCTCCCTCTGGCAAACATTTAATGGTGTTTATTTGTGAAATGAGGGGAGAAAATGAACATGGCATACTATAGAATCAAAAGTGTCCTGGGCATGACGTTAAAGTGCATCCGGCAGTGGGGTCTTGGGGCACTAGGAGGTTAACCCTTTTACTACTGTTACCCCAGGTGGCCCTTGGCAAAGGCCTAGTACCTGACTGCCCCCTAGCCAGGGATACGGTGAAGACTTCAACGGCGGAGCAGGCGGAAGATGTAAGAACTACCACAACGGCTGCGATGGCGGAAGAAGGCACCCCCACATCCATGTGGGCCCAGTTATGGGCCCACATGGATGAAATAGCAGCCCAAGTCTCAATGGATGAAATAGCAGCCCAAGTCCTCAACGGTAGAACAGGCGGAGGATGATTGCTAACCCTATAAGCGTCACAACGGCTGGGATGGCGGATGAAGGCTGCAGCAGAAAAGGGTCCCGGGACCCCTACCCGGATCTGTCAAGGATCGTGTGGTGACTGTCTGTGCACCAGTCTCCCCACGTTAAACAAAGTCACACACATGCATCCTCTATAAAGGGATACCCCCCTACCAGGAGGATCGTCATACTCGTTCGAGTGACCGCCGATGATGGAGAATCAAAATATTGTATTGACGAGGATATACAGTAAGACAACCATGCAAATAAATTGACATCCCTTTTTCAAAGTCCGTATAGTGGTACCTCTATCTTTGCCCGCTCAGCTTTTTGTTGGAGTCAGTTTCAACAAACAGGTTTGTCACGGTTTTCATACGTGTATCTCCCAGCAATCGTACGGCCAAACATTGCACATAACAAACTACTTTGTTTTTGTCCGCATATCACTGTAGTGCCTAAATTAAAACATTACTACCCCTGTGACTCAATCGCTGTGCTTTTATAGTGCGACTGCAAAAACCTCAAAGAAACTTGAATTGGATTGCAAACAAGAACTGCATGTTTTCAATAACAGTGAAATAAAAACTGGTAGATTGCAATCATATTAGTAAAAAGACAATAGTTCTTAGCTGTCTAATAAATCTGATTAATTTATCACCATTGTCTTAAAACTACCATCATAACTCCTTAATCTGTTGATTGCTTACTTATTGCGTGATGTAATACAAAAATTCCAAAAATAAATGCCGTCTGTTGGATTGGTGATATTCATATTTTGCAATTTCTTACTGCTTAGATTTTACAAAATGTTTCTTAAATATCATTTTCAAAATCACTCACACAGAATGGGGTGGAATGGAGACTTTTGTTTCTTCCTAAGACCCAGCGTCCTCTGCAGTGTGTTGAATAACAAGGCTATTCTTTTTCCAAACTTGTAGTTCTGACAATATAAACAGACCAAGAACAAATATCCACTGCAGAGGACGCCGGTTCTCAGGAGGATATTTGGTTGTAATTAGCTGTATCTAAGACGGCAGTCTAGGTTTAGATTTGTCCTAGGTACCAGATATGGTGAAAATTGCCAACAGAGTCACTAAAACAAAACATTTGTGGACAAAGACCATTCAGTCTCTATTAACAAAACACATTTGCCCATACCTAAAACCTGATAAAGCTATTCTTCGAAAAATCTTAGCATTTTTTCCATTTGAAAGACATCACCCTTTTCAAGTTAAAATATCCACCAGTAGGATTCGGACAAGAAGCCTGGAGTTCCTGGTTCCTTGTAAGCCTTGTACATTAAGCTCACTGTTTCAGTTTGGTTTTTAACAAGAGTCAAATCCTAACAAGGTATTAAAGTCATTTGGAACAAAAGGTTTGCTCATTTCTGGTATGTTAAGTAATGCGATACGGCTGTTGCCGTTTCCAAACCCTGTTCCCCTTAAACGGTAATGCCTTGGGTCAGTCTCCAGAAAAATGCGCCATGCGGTACTTGAACATACCTAAATGGAAAAGTGGACCGGAAGCCCCCCTGTGATTGTACACTGCAATTCTGCAAAATGTTTCTTGTACTTCCTAATTTACAAGAGGCAATAAAGAGGCTTCCCAGTCAGACAAAGTGAAACATCCAGGGAGACGCATAGACTGCTGTATGAATCCAGCCAGACATACAGATGGATATGCCAGGAGTACAAGTAAAGACCCTTGCCAGATTCAGAAGCGGAGGCCAAACCAGAGAAGCAGATGTTGCAGCGCAGAAGCTTAAACTACACTTGCAATCACGCCATTTGCCAACGACTGCTAAGTGTGATCCAGACGAACTCTGTCGTTACACAAAAGACAGCCACCAAAGTCTGCGATACTCAGCCGACAGCGAACAACTTTAACAACCGAGGAATGTTCACAGGTCTCGCTCTTCTACTTTCAGCTTTATTTTCCTGCAATGGGTCCCCTCAGCTAGTCAATGGCATGAATAGTTTTGGCTTAGTTTTTACACCGGATGCCCTTCCTGACATAATCCTGGCCAGGAATCGAACCCAATGCCCTCTGCAGAAGTGTGTACCATTACACCACCAAGGATTGTGAATGTTCACAGGTCATGGCTCACTTTGCGAGCTATCAGTCTGTTTCAAATCTCTGAAACACGTCAACAAAACAGATGGTTCGATGGACTCTTGAAGATTCACACCTGATAAGTCAAATTTCAGACATTGCCATTGCTCTGAAGATATGTACAAACATTAAATGCTCTCTTTATAGTTGATTGGAAAACAGGCAATACTTGGATAAAGGCTGTTGTTTGCTCAATTTTAACACTTATGTTTTATTTAGTAATTAACCGTTTAATACTTTTGTTGATAATAGTTTGAAGTGCATGAGAAAATGGTAAAAGAAAGCAATAATCTCTTTGACCAAATGGTCAATTAAGGGTATTGCTCAACAACAGAACCAATGTAATATCGGTACAGAGAAAACTGCTTAGCTAGCATTAATACTTCTCAGGACGTGTCCATGCAATAAATTAGTCCGATATCTCAAATAATACGGCTCTAAATGAGCCTCCTACAACCGATGGAAACACCCTTATCCGATTGCGTTCGGTTTTTGAACAATCGGACTAACACACATGGATTACCGGTATGCGATTGAAAACCAGATCTCTCGAGGGGGTGGGTGAGACGCATGCACCAGTCTCAATGCGCGGGATACAACCCGGAAGCAGATACCATTCAATAAAAATGTAACAACAATTGTAAAGATAACATAACATTTTGAAGTGCAAGGATCGTAGAAAAAAAGAAACATTTTTCGAGATTTTTTTAAGAAGGTAGTTAAGGAAATGTAGAATGTCGGCTTAATTGGGATTTCTGAACGAAATACGAACGAGATGAAATAGAATGAAGCAGGTAAATTAAAAGGGAATAATAAAGCATACACAAACCTTTTAACGCTGCAATTGTGAAATCCAAACTGATTAACAATAACTCTATATTCCACAAAACCAGCAAGATAGTCCAGAACAATCGCAACCTTCATCTGGAACCGATTAAAAACTCCTTCCATCAATCCACAGAGCCTTTTGAATGAACTCAGAGACATTAAAAAGTTTTGTTTCTGCCGCCGGTCTTTCTTTGCATCGGACCTGCATCCACTCCGATACATTCTTGGTAGTAGCGTCATGTTCGTAGCGCAATCCAAATTCATAGCGCGATCCAAGATCAGTTTTAGATACTGTCTGCTATTTAACATCAGCACAGCCATTAGAGACGTAATATTTCTAATCTGTGCAAATATTACAAAGGTCATCACATACGGCAAATTGTAAGGATCCGCAAATGCCGAGTGTGACGTCATAGGTCAACCTGAAAAGCAATATATTAATCCGAGCTAAAAGAAAATAAACGCCCCCCATGACCAGTGTTCTGAAAATGATTTAAAAAAAGTAAAAGGAAAAGTACTTTGCCAAAGAAGTAACTGAAATACTAACATAATTACTCTTTAATCAATCAATTAATTACCAGGGAAAGTTATGTATACGTTACTTAAAAACTCAGTCTGGATCCCCTCTCCAGGGGCCCAGGCTTAGACTGATTTTTTTTTTCCTCACCCCCCCGTCCCCAGCGTTTACCTGTTTCTCACCTTTTTTATAAGGGGCGCCGGCGATCCTGTTCTGTCTTCCTGTAATGTTTGTCTGATCTTGAATGGGACTGTGCTGAAAATCTTAATTTCCCCTCTGGGATTAATAAAGTAGTTCTGGTTCTGATTCAGATTTTGACGCCAGCTCTTTTGAATCTTCTCACCGGATTGTGTTACCTCTGCTTAATAAATAGATTGAATGTGCTCTGACGGCTGTCATATCTTGTAGTCAACAAACGGTGCATTGTTTGGATGGCAAGTTTGTCACTTCAATCCTGATTTGTTGTTCATTATTCCCATTGTGTACGTGTGCGTATGTTGTTTTCTGCTGTGTCAAAGTGGGATGTTGCCTCTTCCTGTTTGATATCGAGTTCATTTTAGTGCGGCGCTGCTAGTTGCTTTCACAAGGTAAAAGATATCTCCTGCATTGAACTTGCTGCACTTGCGACGCTGTCTTGTTGTCGACATAAAACCACATCAAAAGTAGCGTGCCACGTTACATCACGCTATCGCTAAAGGCGTTGTAACGGACCTAAAAGTAATTCATTAGATTACTCGTTACTGTCATGATCCGTGGTCCGGATCATGTTTTTGTTATGTTCTCTTAGTTTTGGACTCCCTTAGTTCCTGTTTTTGTGCACCCTTGGTTACTTATTATTTCTACCTGCCTCTGATTAGTGTTCGGCACGTTCACCTGCTGCCGAGCACTAATCAGAGAGCTATTTATTCACGTTGCTCGCCATACTCGGTCTGGCGTCATTATTTGCTTCATGCAACCTGCTACGGAAGTTGTTTATTTCATGCCAAAGTTTCGTGAGTATTATATTTCTCAAGTCCATGCTAAGTGTTAGCTTCTGTTTCCTGCGCTAAGTTTTTGCCTTAGCTTCCGCATGCAATCGGCACGCATCCCTTTTGCTTGTCTTGTGTTTTGCATGAATTATGGACAATAAATAATTCCTACCTTCACGCTTTTGTCCGGAGTTTTCCGTCTGCATTCCTGGGAGAACGACCCCGCAGTAAACTGCGTAAACCCCGCCGTGACAGTTACTAGTAAAAGTAACGCCGTTACTAACACCGTTATGATACAACGCATACGCATACAAACAATGCGTATGACCAATAGTTGCATTTGAGAGTGTGCATGGACATTAGGACTTCCCAAGTAGGTGTGAAAATACAAAAAAAACGAAATCAGATTAATTTTGCATGGAAACTTAAGGTTTGATGAGTTCACACGAATAGCTGAATTGCACAATATACATTTTAAAGCACATGCAGAGGTAGATAAAGCTTGTTGATGTTGACCACTCATTATACCATCCATTCGTCCATTTTCTTTCACATATCCGGGTCAGGATCACGGGGGCAGCAGCCTTGGTAGAGAAGCTTAGACTTCCGGTTTCTGGCCACCAGTTCCACCATAGGAACATTGAGGCGTGCCCAGGCCAGCTGCTAGACCTAAGTCCACCGGCGTGTCCTACTGTAGGTCTACCCTGGTTTATCATGAATTGATTAACGTGGACCCCGACTTAAACAAGTTGGGTGTTACCATTTAGTGGTGAATTGTAAGGAATATGTACTGTACTGTGCAACCTACTAATAAAAGTTTCGATCAATCAATCAACCTTGCGGCCAACTCAACTGAGGAGCGAGGAGCAGCGGCTCTACTCTGAGCTCCACCCCAACGACAGAGCTCTTCAGCCTGTCTCTTTGGGTGAGTCGAAGCACCCACCGGAGGGAACAAATTTTTGGGGCTTGGCCCATATTCTTGCTCTTTTGGTCATTACCCAAAGCTTGTAAACATAGGTGAGGGTAGTAACGGCTCAGCTCTTTCTTTACCATGACGGTCCGGTACAGTGACCGAAGATGTTGAACAAGGTACTTGAACTCTAACATGACTCTTGCCAGGGATCAAGGGCAATGCTTTCTTTACCATGACGGTCCGGTACAGTGACCGAAGATGTTGAACAAGGTACTTGAACTCTAACCTGACTCTTGCCAGGGATCAAGGGCAATGCTTTCTTTACCATGACGGTCCGGTACAGTGACCGAAGATGTTGAACAAGGTACTTGAACTCTAACCTGACTCTTGCCAGGGATCAAGGGCAATGCTTTCTTTACCATGACGGTCCGGTACAGTGACCGAAGATGTTGAACAAGGTACTTGAACTCTAACCTGACTCTTGCCAGGGATCGAGGGCAATGCAAACTCCTTCAAGATAGCAAAAAATATAAAATAATGAACCAATCAGGACCTCCGGGTGGGATTTCATAGATGTGACGTAGCGCCGAAGCGACTGTTTGATTCAAACAACAATGGCGGCACGCAGTGAGGAGTCATGTGCTGACATTGATTCTGCTATTGCAACTGTTTTGTCGAATCTATCGAATATTAATTCTTTAAAAGATGAACAGAGAACTTTTTACTCTGTCGTTATCCAAAATGTCGGCTGTTCTGTTTTGGATTTCCCAGCATCGCTCTCATTGATTTCGATGTTTACGAGGCCCCGCCTTCTGAAATACATCTCCTATTGAGAAGTCCCAGATCCTTGTGTGGAGCTCAGTCAACGACAAGGATCTGGCGAGAGTCAGGTTACTTGAACTCCTCCACATGGGGCAAAACCTTTCTTCCAATGCGAAAGATGCAATCCACCCTATTCTGTCTGAGAACCATGGCCTCAGATTTGGAGATGCCGAGTCAATGAATTTTTTGATCTGAACTGGTGACAAAGAGGTGCATTGTCGGAGGTTTACAGTCTACTCGACTTACTGGTAATGCTACCGTACCTCTGAAGCACCCCTCAATGTGTTAATGTAATATTAATGGAGTTTGGTGATTGATTTTGACCTGTCAATTTTGTTTGATGTGGGATGCAGTCTTCCAAGAAAACAATTTACGGTACGTAGTGTCTCCCCTGCTATGAAGTCACTCTATTTACATGTGCTATAAAAACTTTGGTCATGCCGCGGTTGAAATGCAACTGACATCAGGGCTTCCCGTTCCAAGACCATACCCTTACGCGATGTGAACTTTGTAACAGACAGGGTCTCCAAGTGCCAGTATGGTATTGATAATGATTGTTGGCAACCATCAATAAGGCTAAGATGACTCCAGAGGGAGTCCAAGATTTAAATTTATGGATATATGAGCTCTCAGTTAATGTATTGCCTCCAATACATTTATGTTCCATAAGTACTTCATATTATTTATGGTTGTTAAGGCTTGCCAATGGTAACATGTAATCTAAAAAAAAAAGGTAGAATACGTGTCTAACCTTCTTAGTCTTGACAGTGGATTGGCAGCAGTCTCCTCCATCGTAGTTGCAGAAGGCTCGGTTGTTTAATGCATCACAGTAGTTGTCTCCCCTGAACGGCTGTACCAAAAGACGGCATGTTAATTGGACACTCCGAAAAGTGTCCTCAGAGTTCATCTTCAGTGCTGTCTTATTAAGATCCAAATGGACACCAAATAAAGTCAAATGTTCAAATGGTAGTTTCCTGTGAGGAATACATTTTAAATTCCCTTCATCTTTTAATGTGATCTTTTTTGGTCTTTAGTGGACCAGGATTGTAAATTTAACTGAGAACCAAATAAACTGTTCACTACAGAAACAAAACAAAGAAAAAAGAGCTCCAATGAGATTTATAGGGTTGGTCCGACCTTTTCTACTCGGGTTAACAATCGGGATATCCAAGTGCGCACATAATATCATTCTTTCATACAGTCAAATAGACTTCCAACACGTCATTGCGACGTTTGATCTTGTGACCCAAGTGTGACCTACAAATAAACTAAGACTTTAACCAGAACCGGGCAATACGTTAATAGGACAGTTTTACACTTAAACTTAGACAAACTTTATTGATCCACAAGGGAATTGTTCTATATCTTATGAAATAAATCCTATAAAATATCCTATGGTCATTCAGGTGTGTTTGTTTTTCACAGCTTTTCAGCTGTGTTAAGTGAAATTTGTTGAAGTAAATTCATTCATAGACCTTCTGTCTTCGTTCATTAAATTGGCCTAAAATGATAATGCAACAAAGGCCAAAATATTAGTTTCGAGTGGCCAAACATGTCGAATTTAAAATTACATTTTAGATGTATTTTAACTAATACAATGCTTTCTGTTATTATTTACATGTTGGCAACTTGCTTTCAAATGTTTTTTTTATTTTTTTTTTTACACCAGATAGCACTACTTTTCCCCCATTTAAGCAGGGATAAAATTGTTTTAACTAAAAGATAGATTTCAGTTAGTTATTGATGTTAGATAATAAAGTACACAGTATGTGTTATTAATTTACTTTAGTTTTTATCGATAATAAAACAATTAATCTATAACAGGGTGATGCCCGGGGGCCTATTTTGGCCACTTAGCTTTTGTTTTTTTTATTGTTTATATTTATACTATTTGTGTTTCACACTCATGCTGGTTGTGTTTGGCTCGCGGTCCTTTAAGATAATTTTCACTTTAGCCTTTGGAAGCAAACATTTTTGACACCCCTGACCCCCCAAATAAATTAGTAATTAGTTCATATTTATACTTCAGGTTAAAAAAATAAATGAAGATTGACTTTTAAAGTGGGAAAAATCAGGGTTGTCAAAGTTAATGCAATAAAAACGCGTTAACAAAACGGAATGAAAATAAGGTACACCTACTAAAGATAAGAACATATATAACCATTTGTGATTAATTGTAATTATTTGCGAGTTAACTATGGACAAAATGTGATTAGTTGCAATTTAATATTTTAATAATTAAAAAAATATATAAATATATGCTTTTCAAATCATTTTTTGGGAAGTTAATATTTCTTATCCTTATGTGCAAGTGGGTGAAGATTTTGAAGGACTTAAACACTACTTTGCCATCTTGATAATGCATAGTAATTGTCTAATATGTCTAAATTGTTAAAAGTTGACTTTAGTTTTGTATTTACATAGCCATGCTTGTAGAGGGAAAAATTCAAATGTATTTTGCATTCTGTAGTGTTATTGTCGTAAAGCAATAGTTCTCCAAGTACAGTATGGTGGTACCCAAGAAACACTGTGGTGATTGAATTTTGTGACAAAGCCTCAATTTTCTTTAGTTCATTGTCAAGAGCAAAAATAAGCCAGAATGTAAAATTAATTCTATATCCAATTCTGAAACGCAAATCAAAAAGTAAAAATAGGGCCGTTTTTCTTTTTTTATTTTATATGGCGGATTTTAAAACAAACAAAAAAGCGTTGATTTTCATAAAAATATTGCCATAAAATTGGATTTTGTGTTGTTTTGCTTTTACGGATTTGAATTCTTCCAGATAAACGCAAAACAATTTGCAAAAATGCGTGGTTATCTGTGTGATGACAAATTGAACCGGAAGCAGTATTTTAGCTTTTCCTTTGCGTTTAGCATGATTTTAACATAACGGTAACATCTTTGTTCAGTGGGAGTCCTATTGAGTCCTATATATAAAAAAAGTGTCATTAAATAGTTGTCCAACTTTTGTTTCAGAAATGAAAATAGAAAAAATGGTCCGAAACTTGTTTTTTAGAACTCCTGCTGAACAAAGATATTACCGTTGTGCTAAAAACATGCTAAACGCAAAGTAAACTGCTTCCGGTTCAATTTAGATAACCATGTTTTTTTGCACATTTTTTTTTCGATTTTTGTGTTTATCTGGAAAAATAAAAATCCATAAAAGGAAAACAGCACAAAAGCCAATGTTATGGCAATACTTAAATAAAAATCAACCCCTTTGTTTTAAAATCTGCCATATATAATACAAATCGGAAAACGGCCCTAATTTTATTTTTTGATTTGCGTTTCAGAATTAGAAATAGAATGAACGGAAGGTACACGGACCAATCAACTGCTTGCAATATTAAATTTGACAACAACCAAACACAGCAAATCATGTCAGTATTACAATTCTCCGTTTAGGCTTACAAAAAGAGTATACTACAAAAATGTGATGAATACATATTTGAATACATAAGACATTTTTTTTTAAAAAGGAAAATACTTTTAAAAAATGTTACATTATAACTTATTAATAATTCCTCTGTTTTTCGTTCATGTATTTATAAATTCAGGGTGCGTATATATTTTCCATGGCCAAATTCATGCACTTTTTAAGGACTTTCAAGATCAATTTTTCCAGTACCTTTCAAAAGGCGAAAACCGGTGTGAATCAATCCATAGCCTTGTTGTTTGAGGTTACCAAATGCTGTCTGTAGGAAAAATATGGACAATCTGCTAAAACCTAAGCCTAACATTGAAGCAGCAGTTATCATTAACTGGATGGGGCATAAAAAATGAAGCAGTGTGACTATTCAATGTCTTTGGTGTTTGCAAAACGTGTCTCCATTTGTGTTGTTTTTCAAATTTCTTGTTCTTTTTCTTACTTACAGCACTCAATGACATCGAACAGCACGGATTGATTCATACCTTATTTGTGCTTTTAAACTGCATAATGTGATATAAATACACACACCCTCAAAATGTCAATTTCACTCATTTATGAACAAAACTGTTCCACATTAATATAAGGATAATAAATTAAAGGAAAATATTTAGTTTATTTCACAACACCTCAGTCACCTTTCATTAAGCATGTCTAGCCTTATAACTGTGGCAATGATAACAAATTAACAAAAGTTAAGACAAGTTAAGTAGACAGCGAAAATAATGGAACAATAATTACATCGAACCATGTTGGATTTCCTTTTTGCATACTTTGCAGCAGGCTACACATGGATTTGACCCACGTTTTATCCAAAGTTTGTATTTGTCATTTTCCATCCAATATACGGCTCTGTCATGACAACAACCTAATGTAAGGGCTCGTGCAAAGCCAACAGGTCAAGCGTGTAGCTTTCATTTTTAAGGAAACGTATTTTATTTTTTTTCCATTTTATAATTAGCCTATTGAGTCAGACTGCCGAGAAATATGATGGACATTTCCAAGCATTTACAGGCACTTCACCCAAAATTCAAGCATTTTTCAAACCTTGAAAACACAACATTAAAATCCAAGCATTTTCAAGGTTTTTAAGAACCCGTACGAACCCAGTAAATTGCCTTTTTTGCATTTTATATCTATTCTCTTCATGCACAGATGGAGCAACGCTCTTGGGAATTAACGTGATTCTGACTCCGAGGTTCGGATGGTTGGAGTAGTAGTATTGTTCAAGGATACTTGGAGAGTAGCTTTTAAAGTGATAAATGAGGTGACTGTTTTTTTTCTTTCTTCTAAAAATAGAAATACCGTCTTACCTCACAACCTTTGATGCAGTGGAGTAATTCTGGGTGCGGATACCACTTCAGTCCCATTGTGCAGACAATACTCTGAAACATACATTACATAGGGAGAAATGAATGAAGATGTTTAGAACAAGGGAGTATAGTGTCATTGCAATTTATGATGTTTTGACTTGTGCCCTTTGAAGCAGACAAGACCACCCCCAGACTAAAGTTGCTCTGTCATGTGCACGTGAAGACAAACACACCTTTTTTGCACCAGGGAGCGGTTTAATGTAGGCATTATTTTCACAGACCGGCCTTCCACGTGTGACAGAAAGATATAGCAAGTAAGTGCATGAAAAATGAATACATGAAAAAAACTCACGATAACATTCAATTAGTGGGAGCCCCTGTCCTTTTCCCTTTGCAAAAAAGCTCTGCATAGACTTATGTTTTTTGCACATTTTTGCTAGTAGTAGGCTTTGTTTCGGCTTTAGTATCTGATGGGTTATAGGTGATACATCACATTCAAGGACAAGAGTATGGATATATAAAAAAGCTAGAAATACTTGACATTAGTTCTAATTAGTGATGTCCGATAATATTGGACTGCCGATATTATCGGCCGATAAATGCTTCAAAATGTAATATCGGCAATTATCGGTATCGGTTTTAAAATTATCGGTATCGGTTTCAAAAAAGTAAAATTTAGGCAGACGTACAGAGCGCCAATAAACCTTTGCGTGCCGGCCCAGTCACATAACATCTACTGCTTTTCACACACACAAGTGAATGCATGCATACTTGGTCAACAGCCATACAGGTCACACTGAGAGTGGCCGTATAAACAACTTTAACACTTTTACAAATATGCGCCACACTGTGAACCCACACCAAGAAAGAATGACAAACACATTTCGGGAGAACATCCGCACCGTAACACAACATAAACACAACAGAACAAATACCCAGAACCCCTTGCAGCACTAACTCTTCCGGGACGCTACAATATACACCCCCCCGCTACCCCCTAACCCCCACCCCACATAGACCCCGCCCCCCCAACCCCGCCCACCTCAACCTCCTCATGTTCTCTCAAGGAGAGCATGTCCCAAATTCCAAGCTGCTGTTTTGAGGCATTTTTTTTTTTAAAAAGCACTTTGTGACTTCAATAATAAATATGGCAGTGCCATGTTGGCATTTTTTTCCATAACTTGAGTTGATTTATTTTGGAAAACCTTGTTACATTGTTTAATGCATCCAGCGGGGCATCGCAACAAAATTAGGCACAATAATGTGTTAATTCCACGACTGTATATATCGGTATCGGTTAATATCGGAATCGGTAATTAAGAGTTGGACAATATCGGAATATCGGATATCGGCAAAAAAGCCATTATCGGACATCTCCAGTTATAGGTGATACATCACATTCAAGGACAAGAGCATGGATATATAAAAAAGCTAGAAATACTTGACATTAGTTCTAATAGATTTCTGTGGGTTACTATTTCCATTCTAAAAGTTATTTATTCATATTTTGCACAATATTTCATACGGAGATACACTAATGTTAGCTTTTTTGGTCCAATTTTCCATGCGTAAATACAATCATTATTGCTAACTACTTATGAAATAGGACAATGTGCAATAACACCAGCACTCTGACTTACTAGGCCAGGGGTCGGCAACCTAAAATGTTGAAAGAGTCATATTGGACCAAAAATACAAAAACAAATTTGTCTGGAGCTGCAAAAAATTAAAAGCAATATTACATACAGATAGTGTGTCATGAGATATACATTTAATTAAGAGGACTTAAAGGAAACTAAATGACCTCAAATCTAGCTACAAATGAGGCATAATGATGCAATACAAACATATAGCTAGCCTAAATAGCATGTTAGCATCGATTAGCTTGCAGTGACCAAATATGTCTGATTAGCACTCCACACAGGTCAATAACATCAACAAAACTCACCTTTGTGGATTCATGCACAAAGTTAAAAGTTTGGTGGACAAAATGAGGCAGAAAGAGGATAAAACACGTCCTAGAAAGTCGGAGAAACTTATACATGTAACTATGGTGAGTTCAAGGACCGCCAAAATGAGTAAGACAAAACGGTGCTCGCCAAATACTCGAATCTGTGAAGCATGTGCTTTATAACAATTAGGGCGGTTTGTGTCATGTTTGTCCTCCTACAGAAACCATATTAAAACAAAACTTTTTTTTTTTCCCCTCATCTTTTTCTATTTCTCATACATTTTTGAAAAAGCTCCAGAGAGCCACTAGAGCGGCGCTAAAGAGCCACGGGTTGCCGACCCCCGTACTAGGCCACTGGAGATGTGTATTTTTTTCTTTCAGCACAATTATTATATGCAACAATTTAGTACTTCTCCATCTGCCTTATGCACATTAACTCATATGGTCACTTTGTTCCTGATCTTCCCTGATCTTAGGTCATCAACCTAGCGAGATGGAACCTAGCTTTTGGCTTTTGACTAGAGATGTCCGATAACGGCTTTTTTGCCGATATCCGATATTCCGATATTGTCCAACACTTAATTACCGATTCCGATATCAACCGATACCGATATATACAGTCGTGGAATTAACACATAATCATGCCTAATTTTGTTGTGATGCCCCGCTGGATGCATTAAACAATGTAACAAGGTTTTCCAAAATAAATCAACTCAAGTTATGGAAAAAAATGCCAACATGGCACTGCCATATTTATTATTGAAGTCACAAAGTGCATCATTTTTTTTAACATGCCTCAAAACAGCAGTTTGGAAATTGGGACATGCTCTCCCTGAGAAAGCATGAGGAGGTTGGGGTGGGCAGGGTTGGGGGTAGCGGGGGGTGTATATTGTAGCGTCCCTGAAGAGTTAGTGCTGCAAGGGGTTCTGGGTATTTGTTCTGTTGTGTTTATGTTGTGTTACGGTGCGGATGTTCTCCCGAAATGTGTTAATCATTCTTGTTTGGTGTGGGTTCACAGTGTGGCGCGTATTTGTAACAGTGTTAAAGTTGTTTATACGGCCATCCTCAGTGTAACCTGTATGGCTGTTGATCAAGTATGCCTTGCATTCACTTATGTGTGTATAAAAGCCGCATATACTATGTGGTCGGCACGCGGTTTTGTATGCAGGAAAAGCGGACATGACGACAGGTTGTAGAGGACGCTAGAGGCAGTGCCTTTAAGGCACGCCCCCAATAATGTTGTCCGGGTGGAAATCGGGAGAAATTCGGGAGAATGGTTGCCCCAGGAGATTTTCGGGATGGGCACTGAAATTCGTGAGTCTCCTGGGAAAATCGGGAGGTAGAAACAGATACCGATAATTTCCGATATTACATTTTAAAGCATTTATCAGCCGATATTATCGGACATCTCTAGTAAATACATCGGTTACTGCTAACTACTTATGAAATAGGACAATGTGCAATAACACCAGCACTTTGGCTTACTAGGCCAAAGGAGATGTGTATTTTTTTCCTTCAGCACAATTATTATATGCAACAATTTAGTACTTCTCCATCTGCCTGATGCACATTAACTCCTTTGGTCACTTTGTTCATGATCTGCCCTGATCTTAGGTCATCAACCTAGCGAGATGGAACCTAGCTTTTGGCTTTTGACTAGAGATGTCCGATAATGGCTTTTTTGCCGATATTCCGATATTGTCCAACTCTTAATTACCGATTCCGATATCAACCGATACCGATAAATACAGTCGTGGAATTAACACATTATTATGCCTAATTTTGTTGTGATGCCCCGCTGGATGCATTAAACAATGTAACAAGGTTTTACAAAATAAATCAACTCAAGTTATGGAAAAAAATGCCAACATGGCACTGCCATATTTATTATTGAAGTCACAAAGTGCATTATTTTTTTTAACATGACTCAAAACAGCATCTTGGAATTTGGGACATGCTCTCCCTGAGATAATCCTGATACCCACTACATACTGGGAAATACTATACTTTGACTTTCACAATGTGCATTATTTTGTATTTTTTTTAACATGCCTCAAAAGAACAGCTACAAAAGCAATGAAGGCACACAGCTTCAGTCCAGAGTATACGAGAGTAATAAAGTAAACAATAACATAGTCGTCCTTTAGTGCAAGACTGCCTGGCATATTGTATAACATGAAATTATAAACTGGGCTCAATCTGAACAGCCGATATTGGCATCTACATCAACTATATGATTTGCCTGAGAAGCTGGACAGGACAAAACAAATATAAATAAATAACT
>NC_084751.1:13128626-13183626 GCF_033978785.1 Entelurus aequoreus | reverse complement strand
ATATATATATATATATATATATATATATATATATATATATATATATATATATATATATATATATATATATATATATATATATATATTATTTATATTATTATATTAACATTGTGGTATAATATAATAGCAATATCAATAAAATGTTATATGTTTATCACATTGTTAATATAATATATTTTATTCAGTAATGTTGCATAACATCAGAATCAGAATAAGAAATACTTTATTAATGCATACTGAGATAATTATTACAAAAAAGTTATCATTATAAATATATATATCTTAATATATTCTGCTATTTACCGTAATAATAAAAATCCTATTGATATAATAGTAATGATAATAACAATAATATATAATAAGTATAGTACAGTATAATAATAATCTTGATAATAAAATATTGATTACATTAATATTATTATTAAAAATAACAATAATAATCATTATTATTCCACATTATTTGTGGAAAGATTTTACACATGACTAAAACCCGCTGCTCTCTGCAGTTGAGTAAAACGAAGCACTGAGCAACTGTTTGGGGAAATACAGTCGACAGACGACCACAATGCATTCCACTGGACACCAATTAGGTTTTCTCTTACAGTCTAGTACAGACGTGGACAATTGCGTGTTTAGACTATGGTAGCGCTATCGGCAGGAACAGTCTGTAAATTGCAGTTCAACAAAATGCCAGAAAAACTCCATCCAAGTACAGACTGTGACCTGCAGACAGAAACAGTTTGACCATAAATCCAAATGCATCCCATTGGACAACAATAACTGTGTGACCTCAAATAATACCCCCCATCCCCCAAATAATAGCACCCCTGTGTACTTTTATCGAACACAGTTGACATGGATTTCTTTTGTTGCAGCAAACGACGCTATTTTTCATTTCGGTGCTGTCAGCAAATCGATTGTTCGAAGGAGAAGATGGAGAGACAGTACCATAAACACAGAAGATGGAGCGTCCTTATTTCATCCCCAAACTTTCCGCACCTACTGTACGTTCTACTTGCTTCCCTCTAATGATGATGTCATCCAGAAACTCCTTCCCCCTCCCCTCCCCGACTCCTTTTTCCTCTCTCAGCAGGGCCGTAAATCAAGATAATCCATGATCGTTGCCTGGCTTCACCCCTCACTATATGTATGTGATCCTCACCCTCTTCCAAGCCTCCCGGGGCGCTGATACCACATAAAAATAGATCCCCCATCTCAGCGCCACCTTAGACGATGTAATGTCATATAGAGAATGAATAATTCCACTGGAAGCCCGACAGGCTAATTTTGCTGATAAAGGGGAAGGCGGGCGGGCGTGTTGGGGTGGGGGAGTCGTTAGCGATGGAGGGACAAGAAGACGACGAGGGAAGGAGGGACGTCTAAGTGGGTCATAGCGAGAAGTGAACTACAACTGGTTTAAAGCAATAAATCATCATCACTTATTAGGGCGGGCGACATTAACCTCCAACTCGGGAACTAGATTGAATATGCGTTTTGCTGATGTGAATTCTAAGTATAAAGGGCCCCCGAGTTCATGTTTTTGTACACTGGAACCTCCAAAGTCGAAGGGAAGTTGGACGTATTTGTATTTAGAAACACTTTGCTAAGAAAAAAACAACAAGAATCCAAATAATCTGTTCCAGGGTGAAACTGCTACCCCTCACATTGATTTTAAGTGACGTTTTAACATTTTTAACCGTCATATAAATTCCTAAATTCGGGTGCTCGTCTACTTTGGATTAATTTATTTTTAAAAACACTTTCTCTAAACTTTTTTCCCCAATAGAAAACAATGGGAAGATAATTTGTCCGTTCCAGGGTAAAACGGTCACTCTTGACATTGATTTTAAAGTATAATTTTAAAATTTTTAACTGTCATATAAGTTCTTAAGTTCGGGTGCCAGCCTAACTTGGATTCATTTATATTTAAAAACACATTTTTCCCCAATAGAAAACAATGGAAAGATCATTTGTCTGGTCCAGGGTAAAACTGTCACCATTGACATTGATTGAGAACAAAAATTTAAATATTTTTAACTGTCATACAAGTCCAAAGTAGAAGTAGTGCTTGGCAAAGTTGGATTCATTCATTCATATATATATATATATATATATATATATATATATATATATATATATATATATATATATATATATATATATATATATATATATATATATATATATATATATATATATATATATATATATATATATATATATATATATATATACTTTTTTTCCCCAATAGAAAACAATGGAAAGATAACTTGTCCGTTCCAGAGGAAACTGTCACCCTTGACATTGATTTTAAAGTAAAATGTTTACATTTTTAACTGTCATATAAATTCCTAAGTTTAGGTGCTCGTCTAGCTTGGATTAATTTATATTTAAAAACACTTTTTCACCCAATACAAATTTATGGAAAGACGATTTGTCCGTTACAAGGTAAAACTGTCATCGTTGACATTGATTGAGAACAGAAATTTTTATATTTTTAACTGTCATATAAGTCCAAAGTAGAAGGAGTGCCAATGGAAAGATAATTTGTCCGTTCCAGGGTAAAACGGTCACTCTTGACATTGATTTTAAAGTACAATTTTAACAATTTTAACTGTCGTATAAGTTCCTAAATTCGGGTGCTCGTCTACCTTGGATTAATTTATATGGAGTGCTAGTCAAACTTGGATTTATTCATATATATATATACAGTATATATATATATATATATATATATATATATATATATATATATATATATACATACACAACTTTTTCCCCAATAGAAAACAATGGAAAGATCATGTGTCCGTTCCAGGGTAAAACTGTCACCCTTGACATTGATTTTAAAGTAAAATTTTAACATTCTTAACTGTCATATAAGTTCCTAAATTCGGGTGCTGGTCGACCTTGGATTCATTTATTTTTAAAAACACTTTTTCACCCTATAGAAAACTACGGAAAGACGATTTGTTTTCCAAAATGAATCAAATGAAGTTATGGAAAAAAATGCCAACATGGCACTGCCATATTTATTATTGAAGTCACAAAGTGCATTATTTTTTTGAACATGCCTCAAAACAGCAGCTTGGAATTTGGGACATGCTCTCCCTGAGAGAGCATGAGGAGGTTAAGGTGGGCGGGGTTGGGGGTGGGGGGTGGGGTTGAAGTGGGGGTGTGGGGGGGTGTATATTGTACTGTCCCGGAAGAGTTAGTGCTGCAAGGGGTTCTGGGTATTTGTTCTGTTGTGTTTATGTTGTGTTACGGTGCGGATGTTCTCCCGAAATGTGTTTGTCATTCTTTTTTGGTGTGGGTTCACAGTGTGGCGCATATTTGTAACAGTGTTAAAGTTGTTTAGACGGTCACCCTCAGTGTGACCTGTATGGCTGTTGACCAAAAATGCCTCGCATTCACTTGTGTGTGTGAAAAGCCGTAGAAATTATGTGATTGGGCCGGCACGCAAAGGCAGTGCCTTTAAGGTTTATTGGCGCTCTGTACTTCTCCCTACATCCGTGTAAATCACAAATTTTACTTTTTGAAACCGATAATTTTGAAACCGATACCGATAATTTCTGATATTACATTTTAAAGCATTTATCGGCCGATAATACCGTCAGTCCGATATTATTGGACATCCCTAATATTTATATAGCGTTTTTCTCTAGTTACTCAAAACGCTTTTTACAGAGTGAAACCCGATATCTAAATTACATTTAAACCAGTGTGGGTGGCACTGGGAGCAGGTGTGTAAAACGGCAGTGACTAGGATCGAACCTGGAACCCTCAAGTTGCTGGCACGGCCACTCTACCAACCGAGCTGTGGTGTGAAAAACACCCATCCTTCCTCTGTTACTTTCTATGCAATGCACTGCGGCGCCCTCCGACACCAGAGTCTCAATTTACCTCCGAGCACAAATCATATCAGTTACGCACATCCATGAAAAACAGATCATTTAATGTCCTCGTGGCCTAGCCCACTGCTGACTCAGCGTGACTCTGAAACCAAACAAAAAGCGGGGCTGTATTAAGGGTGGCTATACACGCCAACTGTGATGAGTTTATTGTGTTATTTCCTCAAAGTATGGTAAATACTGTACAATTTAGTCTCGGCCCAAAAATAGACCTCGCACCATGTTCTCAAAAATGTCTGAGGGGTTGCCATGTTTCTAACCAAAACATTTGGACGCGGCGGGACTTAAAAGGGCGGCGCACACACGAGCGAGGATGTTGACACCAAGCGGGAAATTCCTTAAGGGAGAGTTGTGGATCGCGGGGCTCTGTCAAGTGCGTCTGTCACGGCGGTGGTGAGACGGGCAGGACGGCGTACCTTGACCTTGTGTGGGTTCCTCCAGTGCTCCTTGAGCACGTCGTCCACGGTCATGTTGCTGGGGAGGATCACCACGTCGTTGTTGCTCTCTCTGCACGTCAGCTCGCACTCCTCGCCTGTGTTGGCGGGGGGGAAGCCAAGTCAATGACCACGGCCCTAGCTTTACATCAAAGCTACTTCAAACTTCAAAGCAAATATTTTACTTTCTCCTCAAAAAGTTGGGGATGAGAATTTTGACATTTCTAAGATTAAATGTAGTATTTTGGCAATCTTGAGCAAACAAGAGATGATCAGAGGCACTTTATTGGACAAGCAATGGCCAACCAGGACCTCAAAAAAACAGGTGTGTAAAAAAAACGAGTCATACCAAAGACTAGGGATGTCCGATAATGGCTTTTTGCCGATATCCGATATTCCGATATTGACCAAACCCTTAATTACCGATACCGATATCAATTGATACCGATATCAACCGATACCGATATATACAGTCGTGGAATTAACACATTATTATGCCTAATTTGGACAACCAGGTATGGTGAAGATAAGGTCCTTTTTAAAAAAATAAATCCAAATAAAATAAGATAAATAAATTATAAACATTTTCTTGAATAAAAAACTAAGTAAAACAATATAAAAGCAGTTACATAGAAACTAGTAATTAATGAAAATTAGTCAAATTAACTGTTAAAGGTTAGTACTATTAGTGGACCAGCAGCACGCACAATCATGTGTGCTTACGGACTGTATCCCTTGCAGACTGTATTGATATATATTGATATATAATGTAGGAACCAGAATATTAATAACAGAAAAAAACAACCCTTTTGTGTGAATGAGTGTGAATGAGTGTGAATGGGGGGAGGGAGGTTTTTTGGGTTAGTGTACTAATTGTAAGTGTATCTTGTGTTTTTTATGTTGATTTAATAAAAAAAAAAATTAATTAAAAAGAATTAAAATAAAAAACGATACTGATAATAAAAAAAACGATAGCGATAATTTCCAATATTACATTTTAAAGCATTTATCGGCCGATATTATCGGCAGGCCGAAAGCTGCTGAGCCTCCTCTGTATCAATCAATCAATCAAAGTTTACTTACAGTATATAGCCCTAAATCACGAGTGTCTCAAAGGGCTGCACAAGCCACAACGACATTAACTCTGTAGTATATAGATAGATAGATAGTACTTTATTGATTCCTTCAGGAGAGTTCCCTCAGGAAAATTTACATCAACAATATATAAGCAGAACATGAAACATTATACCCACCTATGCCATGTCCTCGCTTGCATGAGTACTGGAGGCTGTAGTGCAGGTTTTGAGGTAAAGAACACTGGCCTTTGCTGTTGGGGCACAGGCGGAAGGACCCCGTCCAGTTTCCGTCCTTCCTGCAGCGTATCACGTTGGAGCCGGAGCCCTGTGGATAAAAACGTGTGCATCGACACGTATCATCAAAAGTGGCCGAGCAAGGACGCATTATGCAGGCATCCCGTTGCAAAAAAAAGAGACAAGGAAATATAATCCAACTTTTATCAGGCGTCCACGAGCTACGAGGCCTGAGAGGCCGAGCAGATTAAAAGCTGTATACATTTCAGAACTGTGCGGCCAGCCTGGACTGTTGTGGCAATCAATAGCTATCTGATTAGAAGGGGCGTCCAACTGAAGGGGGCTGAGCAGGGGAACCTAAAAGCATTGTGTAAAGAGGACCTGATAACATCTGGCAGGTTGTTTCGGCGCAAGTTAGGCCTCATTAAATTTATATGTAAGGATCTTCTCATGGAACTATTTAAAGCAGGAAAACACTGATATGTTTGCATTGTCGCCACCTCTGTTTTAATTTATTCCACAGGACGGTGTTAAAGGGCAGGGCTCTCAAATTCTTCCCTAATAGTCTTTGCTTTAGGAACTTGGCACGATACGGAGCCTATCCCAAACTGTTCTGAGGGAGAGGAAATAATAGAATTATCCGAAATGTTTTGTTGTTGTTAAAGAATATACATAATTTAAACACATTTCCAGCAAAAGGATGGATTTTTATTTCGTTTTTTGCACTTATTTATTTACTAGTTGTTTCTTTATGTACAAATAACATATCTTTTGCCGGTTTTTATTCATTTTTTGTAGCAGCCCCAATATGACATAGCATTATTCCGCTCTCCAAGGTAAATGCTGGCGTTATTATTGTACTACTTCATAAAAGTACTGTAGTTCTTTTTTTTTCAAAGAATATTTCTTATCTAAAAGTAAAATTTGGTACATATTAAAATTATGCTTTTTTTTTGAGGGGGGGCGGGGGGGGGGGTTTTAAATTAATTTCAATGGTCGACGCCAATTTGAGATACAAGTGTTTTTTAGTTACGTGCTCGGTCATAGAACCCTCATTCGTTGAAGTACCACTGTATTATTATACTTATTTATAATTATTAATTATCAATATATACTGCTAAATTGATTTTATTGTGTCATACATTATTTCAATTTTATATATATATATATATATATATATATATATATATATATATATATATATATATATATATATATATATGTATGTGTATATGTATGTACTGTATATATGTATATACATATAATGTATATATACATCCATTATTACTATTATTGATTAAATTAATAGATTATTATATTAACATTTTCAACATTTTGGAAAATAATTTTTATTGTATTTTGCCAGTAGTTTTTTTCCTCCGTTGTTATTTTTTATCGCTCTACACATATTTTATTGTATGTAGATGTATTCTTTATTATTTTACTTTATAGTACATTCCTTTATTAAAAAAATTAAAAATATTTGTTATTATTTTACTTTTACCTATTATACATATTATATATTATATATATTATACCTATTCTTAATTTCCCCTCAGGGATTATTAAAGTATTTCTGATTGTGATTCTGATTCTCATTATACTTTTACCTATAATTTTACTTTTGTGAGTACAGTATATTATTTGATGACATTATTTATTTTACAATAATATATAGTATTACTTTTATTTTAAGGTGTAGCTTTTTTTTACCCATTCTTACTTTATATTATATTTCCAAAAATATTAGTGTTTTGTTTTATTTTATTTGTAAGCATATTTTGAGCTTCTTATTTTTTTTAAATCTATATTATTATTGTAATTTCAATGAATGCATACTTGTATTATATTTTCTGTATTGTATTGTATGTGTTTGTATAGTGTGAATGCTTAAAAGTATCATACATATACATTCAGTATAGTGTATTCAAAATATCATATTCTATATTGATTTATACTGTTAGTATACTTCATTATCATTTTTTTTTTAAATATACAATTTTATTTTATATGTATGTTTTTTTTTAGTAAAAGTAATTTTTTTAAACTTGAAAAGTACAAAACAGGAAAAGAAAGATGGGATAGAGGTAAAGTCCACAAACGACATAACGACATAAAAACAAAAACGTACACAAGAACAAGGGAAAAGAGAGGAAAGAGAGGGACAGACCTGCTTGCATGGAGCGTGCAGCAGCCTCACCGTGTGGGCGGAGCCTCCTGTGACGGCATTGGCGCTATTACCGGTGGCATCGGTTGAGCAATTGAGGCGGCAAACGCTGTCGAAGCGGAAGCCGTCGGTGCAGTGGTAGGAGCCGTGGAAGATGGGGGGCGGCGGGTCACAGGTGACCGGCTCACACGCACCTTCCAGCCAGCTTCCGTCTTCTGTGCACTGCCGCTTAAACGCACGCCTGAAGAGAGCAATAAAGACTTGTATTGCGGGAAATAACAAATAAGTAAGCCGTCAACTGGTTTACCTCTTGGGTTTATTGGTCACGTGGTAGCCTGGCCTGCACTTGTACTTGCACAGCGTTCCCACTTTGAGGCCCGTCTCGTTGCAACGCTTTGTCTGCAGCACGGCATGGGGCACCGGCGGAGGAGCCGGGCAGCGCAACTCGCAAAGAGCCTCGGGGAAGGACCACAGACCATCCTCCAGGCAGGTCAGAGTGTTGTTTGTACCTAACAAAGACCCGTAAAAACACAAGTTCATAAACGTCCCGTCAGCTATAAAAAGAAATTGAAGGAGCGCTCGGTTGTTAAATAGCCTGTAAAAGTCATGTCATCTTGCGCTGCATCCCCCTCCCGATGCCATGCTAAAAAATGCATAACTTACCAGGATCCTAATGTGCATTAAAGTTTAAATATGACAACAATGTAAGAAGAGACATGGGATTTCTCCCACAAGGCACTTAAGTCGGTGCAGTTTTTAGCAAACCTTGCGAGGTATTTTGAGGGCAAGCCCTGAAAATAAACATCTATACGTGCATGGAAGCATACCCCTTGCCACCCTCGCCCACACCCACACGCACACTCCCACACATACCCTATATTGCCAAAAGTATTTGGCCACCCATCCAAATGATCAGAATCAGGTGTCCTAATCACTTGGCCCGGCCACAGGTGTATAAAATCAAGCACTTGGGCATGGAGACTGTTTCTACAAACATTTGGGAAAGAATGGGCCCCTCTCAGGAGCTCAGGGGTTTCCAGCGTGGAACTGTCATAGGATGCCACCTGTGCAACAAACGCTTTTCCATATGGCAATCTGATGGACGAGTCTGGGTTTGGAGGTTTCCAGGAAAACGGTACATTTCGCACTGCATTGTGCCGAGTGTGAAATTTGGTGGAGGAGGAATTATGGTGTGGGGTTGTTTTTCAGGAGTTGGCCCCTTAGTTCCAGTGAAAGGAACTTTGAATGCTCCAGGATAGCAAAACATTTTGGACAATTCCATGCTCCCAACCTTGTGGGAACAGTTTGGAGCGGACCCCTTCCTCTTCCAACATGACTGTGCACCAGTGGATGAACTTGACTGGCCTGCACAGAGTCCTGACCTGAACCCGATAGAACAGTGGTCCCCAACCTTATTGTAACTGCGGACCGGTCAACGCTTGAAAATTTGTCCCACGGACCGGGGGGGTATTTTTTTTTTTTTTTTTTTATTTTCATAAAGAAATACAATCAGGTGTGCTTACGGACTGTATCCCTGCAGACTGTATTGATCTATATTGATATATAATGTATATATTGGGTTTTTTATGTTGATTTAATTTAAAAAAAATATATATATATATATATATATTTATTTATTTATTTTTTTTTAAATTTCTTTTGCGGCCCGGTACCAATCGGTCTGCGGACCACTGTGATAGAACACCTTTGAGATGGATTAGACCGGAGACTGAGAGCCAGGCCTTCTCGACCAACATCAGTGTATGACCTTGCCAATGCGCTTTTGGAAGAATGGTCGAAAATTCCTATAAAAACACTCCGCAACCTTGTGGACAGCCTTCCCAGAGGAGTTGAAGCTGTAATAGCTGCAAAAGGTGGACCGACATCATATTGAACCCTATGGGTTAGGAATGGGAGGGCACTTCAAGTTCATATGTGAGTCAAGGCAGGTGGCCAAATACTTTTGGCAATTCAGTGTACACAACAACAAAGGTAGTCAGCTCACCTACAAGCTGGGCAGGTTCACGACACTGGAAAGTGCTCTTCCTGCCGTAGGTGGTGCCCTCGGGGAAGTTGAAATGGGCCGGGTGGACGTGGTATTTATCGGGCAGGCCGCAGTCGACGGGCTCGCATGACACCTGCTTGTTCCATTTGCCGTTTGCACAGGTGATGGTCACCAAGGAGTCAGACTGTAAAGGACAGGAGAGATTGCAATTTAGTACACAATTCTGTCTGTAATATAAGTATTGCTATCCCGTCTGCTGTGTCAATGCAAAACATGTATTATCCTGTCACCAGGAAGCTGGAGCTTATCCCAGCTCAGTTAAGATATGTGTCTACCAGAGAGGTTCCAGCTGTCCACTAGAAAAGTTCCGGTCTTAGTGCTCAAACTCGGTCGCAATCTATTATCTATAACAATCAGTATGTCACTTAGAAGCTGGAGCCTATTCCAGTCCCAGTTTACTTAAAATAGGTTTGCCAAAGAGCAGCTTCGATGCCAATGCCCAAACTAGCTAGTTTTGAACAGAGTACTTCCTGTGCTAGTGCCTGAACCAGTTACCAATAAGTTTTCTGTCTGGATTATCCTGTCACCAGGAAGCTGGAGCCTAACCCAGCTGAGTTAAGATAGGTGACTACCAGAGAGGTTCCAGTTTTCCATTAAAAAGGTTCCGGTCTTAGTGCCCAAACTAGGTCGCAATCGATAATCTGTACAAATTAGAATGTCACTTAGAAGCTGGAGCCTATTCCAGTCTCAGATGACTTAAAATAAGTTTGCCAAAGAGCAGCTTCGATGCCAATGCCCAAACTAGCTAGGTTTTAACAAACTACTTCCAGTGCTTGTGCCTGAACACGTTGCCAATACGTTTTCTGTATGGATTATCCTTTCACCAGGAAGCTGGAGTCTATTCCATTTTACTTGAACTAGTTTTCCACCCGGAGCCTTCCCATTGCTGTTGCCCAAACTAGCTGCAAGACCAAATACAGGTTTTCACCAAAGGGGTTCCAGTTTCCCACAGTAACGGTGTGTCCATAGTAGGTTGCAATCCATTTACTTTACAGATATTTAGCCCAACAAGAAGCTGGAGCCTATTCCAGTCTCGACTGACTTAGGATTTCAATGCCAGTGTTCTAAATAGCTAGGTTTCCAACAAAGTATTTCCAATTTAACAGAAGTAGTGGCCAATACATTTTCTATATGGATTATTCTGTCACCAGGAAGCTGGGGCCTATCCCAGCCGACCAAAGATAGATTTCCACCAGAAAGGTACTAGTTTTCTACTAGAGGAGTTACAGTTTTACAGCCCAAATTAGGTTGCAATCCATTTAGTGTACAAATTATTATGCTACCAAGCAGCTGGAGCCTATTCCAGTCCCAGCTAATTTAAAATAAATTTGCCAAAGAGCAGTTTCTCTGTCAGCTTCCAAACTAGCTAGGTGTCCAACAAAGTATTTCTAGTGATAGTGCCTGAAGTAGTTACCAATAGGTTTTCTACAAAACCCAAAACCAGTGAAGTTGGCACGTTGTGTAATTCGTAAATCAAAACAGAATACAATGATGTGCCAATCCTTTTCAATTTATATTCAATTGAATAGACAATTTGCTCACGCATTTGTTCACAAAGTGGTGACCCTCGCCCCATCCTTGTTTGTGAATGACTGAGCATTTCATAGAAGCTGCTTTTATACCCAATCATGGCACCCGCCTGTTCCCAGTTAGCCTGTTCACTTGTGGGATGTTCCAAATAAGTGTGTGATGAGCATTCCTCAACTTTCTCAGTCTTTTTTGCCACTTGTGCCAGCATTTTTTAAACATGTTGCAGGCATCAAAATCCAAATGAGCTAATAGTTGCAAAAAATAACACAGTTTTCCAGTTCCAACATTAAGTATCTTGTCTTTGCAGTCTATTCAATTGAATATTGGTTGAAAAGGATTTGCAAATCATTGTATTCTGTTTTTATTTATGGTTTAGATCCCCCTGATCAAGAACTCCCTTGATCTCTTGAGCAGCCTCAGAAACCTTGGGGTTGTGTTGGATCAGTCAATGTCTTTGGAGGGTCACTGTCGTCAACTGACCAAAAACTGTTTTTATCATCTCAGAAGTATTTCTAAAGTGAGAAATTTGTTGTCAAAATTGGATCTCGAAATGATCATTCACACGTTCATTTCGTCTCGTATTGACTATTGCAATTCTCTCTTCGCCCTTTTCAACAAGTCAACGCTAAAGAGACTTCAGACTGTACAAGATGCGGCTGCCAGACTTTTGACCGGTGCACCCAGAACAGCCAATATCACCCCCGTTTTATCCAATCTTCATTGGCTCCCAGTTAAATTCCGCATTGAGTTTAACATTTTAGTCCTGACATTCCTTGCGTTGGATGGTGGGGCCCCTCAGTACATCACTGATTTGTTATGTCCCTACTCTTCAGGGCGCAGCCTCCGGTCTTCAGGCCAGGGTCTTCTAAAGATACCGAAAACTAATTTTAAAACCCGTGGAGACCTGGCATTCCAGGCTATAGCTCCCAGACTCTGGAACAGTTTGCACCAGTCCCTTCGTGATCTTGACTGTGTTGAAACTTTTAAGAAACATCTGAAAACTTCTCTTTTTAGTAAAGCTTTTAGTTAATGCACCTTTTAACTATCATTTTTAATCCACTTTGTATCCTTTTTATGATGTTGCCCCTGTTGTTTTAAATTGAATTGTTGTTTTACTTGACCTATGTTTTGTACAGCGCTTTGTGATTTTATCTGTGAAAAGCGCTTCATAAATAAAATGTACTTTCTCACTTCTTACTTACTTACTTTATTTATGGTTTACACAACGTGCCAACTTCACTGGTTTTAGGGTTATCCCAGCTGACACCTTTACACTGCAACGTGTGTAATTTGGCCTTTTTGAATTAATTTTTTTTTTTTTTTGAGACATTGGATGATTTGTCAGTTTTTTAATTGATCCTCTTTTCGGGGATGACTTCTCTTGAAAGCAAGAGCCCTATTAATCTTGAATGTTTTCTGACACAAGACCGATGAGGTAGCGTAAGTGTCCTTAGAAGGTCACATCTATTTCCATCAATCTACCCGGCAAGTATTCCAATGTCGAAGTGATGCACGCCCATCAGATTGATGCCCGCAACGTCATGTGCAAATGTTTACCTCAGCGCTAATCAGAATGTCGCCGAACAATCGGTCTTAGCTTACGGTGTGTCAGTAAAGCCGCACGGGCCACTCAGCAGCTCAAGTAACCTTCGTGCCACCCCGGAAAACTGATATCCTAACAAGTGCACAATCAGCCCTCGCACAATAGGGGCTGGCTTGTGTGGAAGTGTGTCAATTTCTGGGAAACAACAACAACAACAACAACAACACACACACAAAGAGAGAAATTGTAAGACAAGTTCTACGGATAATATTTTGATCAAGGATTTTTGATGGATTAGCCACTATTTATTTGTGCGGTGGGGGTGGACTGTGGCTGTTTCCTGTTCTTAGCATGTCGGCATGACGTATTGAACAATTATAATCTTCCAACCGGCGTTAGCTCATACGTCAAGCTTCAAGAGAGCGATTGGTAGTGAAATGCAAAGAAATGTAACAAGAAAGGATTTAGGAGGGTATTAAATGTGCTTAAAGGCCTACTGAAACCTACTACTACCGACCACGCAGTCTGATAGTTTATATATCAATGATGAAATCTTAACATTGCAACACATGCCAATACGGCCGGGTTAACTTATAAAGTGACTTTTAAAACTTCCCGGGAAATATCCGGCTGAAACGTCGCGGTATGATGACGTTTGCGCGTGACGAAGTCAGAGTAACGGAAGTTATGGTACCCGTAGAAGCCTATACAAAAAGCTCTGTTTTCATTTCATAATTCCACAGTATTTTGGACATCTTTTGCAATTTGTTTAATGAACAATGAAGGCTGCAAAGAAGACAGTTGTAGGTGGTATCGGTGTATTAGCAGCGGACTACAGCAACACAACCAGGAGGACTTTGTTGGAGCGCTAGCCGCGCTAGCCGCGCTAGCCGCCGACCTCACCTTGACTTCCTACGTCTCCGGGCCGCCAAACACATCGGGTGAAGTCCTTCGTCCTTCTGCCGATCGCTGGAACGCAGGTGAGCACGGGTGTTGATGAGTAGATGAGGGCTGGCTGGCGTAGGTGGAGAGCTAATGTTTTTAGCATAGCTCTGTGAGGTCCCGTTGCTAAGTTGCTAAGTTAGCTTCAATGGCGTCGTTAGCACAGCATTGTTAACCTTCGCCAGCCTGGAAAGCATTAACCGTGTATTTACATGTCCACGGTTTAATAGTATTGTTGATTTTCTATCTATCCTTCCTTCTATCCTTTATTTTTTTGTTTCTATATGCAGTTAAAGCACAATGCTATCACGTTAGCTCGTAGCTAAAGCATTTCGCCGATGTATTGTCGTGGAGATAAAAGGCACTGAATGTCCATTTTGCGTTCTCGACTCTCATTTTCAAGAGGATATAGTATCCGAGGTGGTTTAAAATACAAATCCGTGATCCACAATAAAAAAAGGAGAGTGTGGAATCCAATGAGCCAGCTTGTACCTAAGTTACGGTCAGAGCGAAAAAAGATACGTCCATCACTGTCTCTCAAGTCCTTCACTGTAACGTTCCTCATCTACGAATCTTTCATCCTCGCTCAAATTAATGGGGTAATCATCACTTTCTCGGTCCGAATCTCTCTCGCTCCATTGTAAACAATGGGGAATTGTGAGGAATACTAGCTCCTGTGACGTCACGCTACTTCCGGTACAGGCAAGGCTTTTTTTTATCAGCGAGCAAAAGTTGCGAACTTTATCGTCAATTTTCTCTATTAAATCCTTTCAGCAAAAATATGTCAATATCGCGAAATGATCAAGTATGACACATAGAATGGATCTGCTATTCCCGTTTAAATAAAAAAAAAATCATTTCAGTAGGCCTTTAATTCAAACAATAAACTTCAACAAAACAAATAAATACAAACAATAGAGCAGAACATAATAGCTACCTGTAGTATAATTTATTTTATTTCTCCTACTTATAGTGTCTAACTAGCGACCAATTCATTTTCTAGACCAGTGATTCTCAAACTTTTTTCCACCAAGTACCACCTCAGAAAACACTTGGCTCTCCAAGTACCACCATCATGACCAACATTAAAATACAGTAGCATAGTAGGCCTACATATTCGTTAAAAACAAGGCAGAGGTTTTATTTAACGAGTATATTTAATACAGTATGTTTGGCCACTGTAACGTTACACACAGTTTGAATGGTAAGACTGTGTTTGAATATTTAACTAAGTGATTACTTGGCTTACCAATAGATGGAGCCTACATACCACAGTTTTGAGAATCGCTGTTTTGAAAGGATACCACAGAAGCAGTTCCAGTTCCCAAAACTTTACCGGTTATTTTGTCATTAAGAAGTTGGAGTTTACCCCGAGATGATTTCAAC
Organism: Entelurus aequoreus; assembly: GCF_033978785.1. Taxonomy (NCBI): domain Eukaryota; kingdom Metazoa; phylum Chordata; class Actinopteri; order Syngnathiformes; family Syngnathidae; genus Entelurus; species Entelurus aequoreus. The sequence continues at coordinate 13,168,338 of NC_084751.1, read as the reverse complement.
TAGTTAACTATATGTTTTCTGTATATATCATTATGTAACTGGGAAGCTGGAACCTAACCCTGTTGACTTAAGAAATGTTTCCACCAGGCAGTTTTGATATTCGTGTCATACATAGATAGGTTTTCACCAAAATAGTTCCAGGACTCATGACCAAAGTAGTTACCACTGTGTTTTATATATGGATTGTTCTGTCACTAGGAAGCTGGAACCTATTCCAGATAATTTAAGTTTTTTTTACACCAGACATTTCGGGTGCAAGTGTCAAAAATATATGCTGATAGGTTTCCACCAGAAACGTTCAAGTGCTAATTTATGAAGCTATTTACTAACAAATGTTCTAGATGGATTATATTCTGACTTGGATGCTAGAGCCTATCCCAGGTGATTTAAGATAGCTCTCAACAAAATGAGTTCTAGTGCTAGTGCCCAAACTCGCTAGGTTTCAATCATATACTTACCGATCTTGCCCAGACTACATAATCTACCAATTACATTTATATTCGGATTATATTAAAATGGAGCCTACCCCAGTTGATTTAAGAGGTTTCCACCAGGCAGTTCTGGTACTAGTGCCAAAACAGCTCCAGTGCTAGTGATCAAACTGGAACCCATCCCAGAAAACTTAAGTAAGGTTTACACCAGGCGGTTCTGGTGCTGGTGCCAACAATATATGACGATAGGTTGTCACCAGAAACATTCAAGTGTTAGTTTATAAAGTTACTGTATTTACTAACCAATTTTCTAGATGGATTATATTGTGACTTGGATGCTAAAGCCTATCCCAGATGATTTAAGATAGCTCTTAACAAAAGGAGTTCCAGTGCTAGTGCCCAAACCATCAGATATTTACCAATCTTGCCCAGACTACATAATCTACCAATTACATTTCTATTCAGATTATGTTGTCACCAAGAATATGGAGTTGAGTTGAGAGGTTTCCACCAGGCAGTTCTGGTATTAGTGTCATAAATAGATAGGTTATTGCCAAAACAGCTCCAGTGCTAGTGATCAAACTGGAACCCATCCCAGAAAACTTAAGTAAGGTTTACACCAGGCGGTTCTGGTGCTAGTGTCGAACATTATGTATATAAATTTCCACTCAGACCAAAACCAAACTAATTACCAGTCCATGTAATATACTGACTTCCTATGAGTCGGAAGGTAGAGCCTATCCCAGATGACTTAACATAGATCAGGGGTGTCAAACTAATTTTAATTGAGGGCTACATTGCAGTTATGGTTGTGCTGAGAGGGCTACTTTTAACAATGTATAACCCTGTACAGTATCTATGTAATACATTTATAACCATGTACAGTATCTATCTAATACATTTATAACCATGTACAGTATCTATCTAATACATTTATAACCATGTACAGTATCTATCTAATACATTTATAACCATGTACAGTATCTATCTAATACATTTATAACCATGTACAGTATCTATCTAATACATTAACAATCCTTTTTTTGACATAAGCTGCAAAAAAAATTACATTTTATTTTAAAAACTTGCAGCTCAGTCACCAGAATTTTACAGTACAAGCAGTGTTTTTTTACAGCATATAAAAACATTTAATAAATGGAATGGAATGGAGAAACAATACCACTGTTTTTAGCGGCAAAATTAAAGCAACAGAGCTGCCAGTTTTTTTTTTACTGTGAAATATTTTTGTTGTAGTGTTTTTTTGGATTGTTGTTTAATGTTTTAGTGTCTTACTGTATATGGAAGAAAAAAAAAACAGTAAAAAAGTTGATTTTACACTAAAAAACTCGGAATTTAACCGTAAAATCTATTGTCAATTTTACAGTGTACAATTTGATTGATCAATTGTTTTGAAATCATAAGTCAAGCAGATATTCAAGTACGGTTTTTATCATTTATTTTAACAAAAAATATTTTTGCAATACATGATAATATAATATATTGATAATATTGTATTTTAAAAGATATGTAATTGCATGCAGTACATGTTTTTTTTTATGTCAAAAGGGAAAGAACAAATATATTTAGTAAGAAAAGATTAAGCATTTTATTAAGGCATAGTAATTCCAGGCTTTTGCGGGCCACATAAAATATTGTGGCGGTCCAGATTTGGCCCCCGGGCCTTGAGTTTGACATAGATGCAATCCACATCAAAACAGAACAAATAAAAAAGGTTTGCTTTTAGCTCATAGTGTACAACATTTTTCAAGAGGGAGAATTAAGAAAATCAAGTAGATTATTTTCAAATATTTATTTTCCAAACTTCAGTCTTTGTGCTTTTTTTTTTTCTTTCAAATGAGTATACGGCTACAAAGTAAGAGCCAAATAAATTTTGGAGCATACAGTAATAGTCCAATCAAAGTCAACGAGAACTTGTGTTTCCAGAACGTCATTGAACGCACCACACTGCTACAGTAAGTCAAGACTCTCCAAAAGAAGTAAACCTGGTTAAGTATCCATTAATCCATTTAACTGCCTGTTTCTGTGCCTTGTTTTCTGCATGTAAAACTATAATTATCCCTCATAACAAGTGTTTCCTGTTAACATTTTTTGGGTGTCTGCAAACAATGAATTGGATCGACATCATTTCGTATTATCTGGACCGCATTAATAAGGAAAACCGAGGTAGCATTGTTGCTGCGATTCCTGCAAATTAGTTGGCTTGCGGTATGCTATTTGCAGGGATGAGAGCGAAATGCCGACTGTCATCCAAAACCTCAAGAGTTTTCATCCTCTTCTATTAAACATGTTAGACAACAGGAATGCTTAGATTTATAGCTATGCCAACACATCTCCCAACAAAGCTGGGAAAGTTTTATCATTCCAAACGTCCCCCCCTCTCAGACTAAATAAAGGGAAATCAACGTTTCTAACATTAATTCGTCAATCTGTGTTGCTTTTAAGGGTGTCCAGACGTAAACGTCACACAAGTTCTTTTGCAATAAAACCCCCTTGCTTTCTCTGCAGTCATTAATTTAAAGCTTTCATCTTGATCCCAGCATATGACACCGCATAACGCAGCATAACGGTATCAGGTTCACTCAAAATAAATAAACTCCGACCGTGTTTGGTGACTGGCGATGCAACACATGCAACCCATGTGAGCGTCTGCTGTAATAAAGCATAATTTATCTCTTTACGGGTGGTATGTTTACCGAAAAAGTATGCGTGCAATTTGCCTCAATGTGTGCGACTTCGAACACTATTTAATTATCCTGTGAACAGGAAGCTGGAGCCTATCCCAGCTGATTTAAGATGGGGTTTCCATCAAAGCAGTTCCAGTGTTGAAGCCCATATTAGCGACTGGTTCATTGTGGATTATTTTGTCAACAGAAATCTGCTAATTGTCCAGATTTAGTAGTCAATTTTCTATATGGATTATTATGTCGTCTGGAATGATAGTGCTTCAATGATAGTCCACAAATCTGCAGTCGTGACCATGGCGGAGAGGGTATACGTCTTAGGGGGCTAAAGTTTGCGTCACTGCTTTTTGCAGATGATGTGGTCTTGATGGCACCTTCGGTTCGTGACCTTCAGCTCTCACTGGGTCGGTTCGCAGCCGAGTGTTCAGCGGCTGGAATGAGGATCAGCATTTTCAAATCTGAGGCCATGGTTCTCAGCAGGAAACCGATGGTTTGTACAGTCCAGGTAGAGAACGAGACTCTGTCCCAGGTGGAGGAGTTTAAGTATCTCGGGGTCTTGTTCACGAGTGAGGGAAAGATGGAGAAGGAAATCAGCCGGAGAATCGGAACAGCTGGGGCAGTATTGCAGTCTCTCTGCCGCACTGTTGTGACGAAACGAGACCTGAACCAGAAGGCAAAGCTCTCGGTCTACCGAGCTATCTACATTCCTACTCTCACCTATGGTCATGAAGTGTGGGTCATGACAGAAAGAATAGGATCGCGGATACAAGCGGCCGAAATGAGTTTCCTCAGAAGGGTGGCTGGCATCTCCCTTAGAGATAGGGTGAGAAGTTCAGTCACCCGAGAGAGACTCGGAGTAGAGCCGCTGCTCCTTCGCTTGGAAAGGAACCAGCTTAGGTGGTTCGGGCATCTCGTGCGGATGCCTCACGAGCGTCTCCCTAAGGAGGTCCTCGTTGCACGTCCCACTGGGAGGAGACCCCGCGGCAGGCCAAGGACCAGATGGGGGGATTACATCTCCTCTCTGGCCTGGGAACGCTTCGGGATTCCAGAGGAGGAAGGTGCTAATGTTGCTCTGGAGAGGGAAGTCTGGGGGTCTCTGCTGGAGCTGTTGTCCCCGCGACCCGATTACGGATAAGCGGTTGAAGATGGATGGATGGATGGATGGATAATTGTCCTGTGTAGAGTAAGATGGTTTAGGTCTGTTGTTTCCACCAATTCCAATGGTGGCATCCAACCTAGTTGGGGTTTGTGGGGAATGCAAATATTTTTAAGAGTACTTTCTTTATTCTCAGTCATGTTTAAAGCAGCTAATATTTTCCCATGTGTACACTTTGTGCTTGTATCTTATGTCCGGAAGTAAACTTGTGTGCTTTACCTTCAAGACATTGGAATGTGTATTGGGAGTATGATGTATTCTCTTTTTACCTTATCTGTTTAGAACAATGAGGCTGTATTCCTTTCTGGGCAGGTGGGGGTTGTTTTCGTACTAAATAAGCCGTTTGATTTTTAGACCGCTTCTGGATGCCGCTATTAACGCACTGTGAGACTGGTCTCCTAAAACTTTAGTAAAACTTGATATTATTCCTATTCTGTCTTGATGGTCCTTCTTACTCAACATATATGTCATCCGAAAGAATTTGGGATTGAGCAGTGTCTTTTATTCCCTGAGAGGACGATTGGTCTAACGCAACAAAACTACAGTGCTCTTGCCCAAACGAGCTACCGTCCATTTTATAAATGGATTATTATGTCAAACTACTTCCTTAACGTAAATGACCGCCATAACCACAACACCAGGGGCAGCTCCACTAACCACGTTAAACCCAGATTCCGAACTAATAAAGGTCTTAACTCATTCTCTTTCTATGCCACATCAATGTGGAATGCGCTCCCAACAGGTATAAAAGAAAGGGCATTTCTATCCTCCTTCAAAACCGCAATAAAAGTTCACCTCCAGGCAGCTACAACCCTAAACTAACACCTTCCCCGGATTGCTAATAATCAAATGTAAACAATCAAATGCAGATACTTTTTCTTATGCCTTCTGATATCTCTCTCTCTCTCTCTCTCTCTCTCTCTCTCTCTCTCTCTCTCTCTCTCTCTCTCTCTCTCTCTCTCTCTCTCTCTCTCTCTCTATCTCTCTCTCTCTCTCTATCTCTATGTCCACTACTTGATGTCCATATCCTACCCCCCCCCCTCCACACCCCTGATTGTAAATAATGTAAATAATTCAATGTGATTATCTTGTGTGATGGCTGTATTATGATGATAGTATATATGATAGTATATATCTGTATCATGAATCAATTTAAGTGGACCCCGACTTAAACAAGTTGAAAAACTTATTCGGGTGTTACCATTTAGTGGTCAATTGTACGGAATATGTACTTCACTGTGCAACCTACTAATAAAAGTCTCAATCAATCAATCAACCAAAAACCAGGAGGCTGGAGCCTATACAAGCCGAATTAAGGTAGGTGTACACAAAAACAAGTCATAGTTCTAGTGCTTTAACTAACTAGGTTTCCACCATTTCCAGGGCTAGTGTCCAGACTAACTCAATTTCCACTCGAGAAGCTCCAATGAGTTTACAAGTCAATTTTCTATACGGATTATTACGTCACCAGAAAGATGGAGGCTGTACCAGCCAAATATGGTAGGTTTCCACCAAAGCAGTTTTGGTGCTAGTGTCCAAACTAGCTAGGTTTCCTCCAGAGAAGCTCCAATGTTAGTGCCCGAATGAGCTACGAGTCAATTTTCTACAGGAATTATTATGTCACGGAAAAGATGGAGCCTACATTAAGGTAGGTGTACACAAAAACAAGTCATATCGCTAGTGCTTAAACTAGCTAGGTTTTCACCATTTTCAGGGCTAGTGTACAGACTAACTCAATTTCATCCAGAGAAGCTCCAATGATAGTGCTCAAATGAGTTTACAAGTCAATTTTCTATACAGATTAGTACGTCACCAGAAAGCTGAAGGCTATACCAGCCGAATTAAGGTAGGTTTCCACCAAAGCAGTTTCGGTGCTAGTGTCCAAACTAGCTAGGTTTCCTCCAGAGAAGCTCCAATCTTAGTGTCCAAATGAGCTACGAGTCAATTTTCTACAGGAATTATTATGTCACAAAAAAGTTGGAGCCTATACCAGCCACATTAAGGTAGGTTTCCACCGAAGCAGTTTTGTGGCTAGTGTCCAAACTAGCTAGGTTTCCTACACAAAAACAAGTCATATTGCTAGTGCTTAAACTAGCTAGGTTTTCACCATTTTCAGGGCTAGTGTACAGACTAACTCAATTTCATCCAGAGAAGCTCCAATGATAGTGCTCAAATGAGTTTACAAGTCAATTTTCTATACAGATTAGTACGTCACCAGAAAGCTGAAGGCTATACTGCCCGAATTAAGGTAGGTTTCCACCAAAGCAGTTTCGGTGCTAGTGTCCAAACTAGCTAGGTTTTCTCCAGAGAAGCTCCAATGATAGCATCCAAATGAGCTACGAGGCAATTTTCTACAGGAGTTATTACATCACCGGAAAGATGGAGCCTATACTAGCCGAATTAAGGTAGGTTTCCACCAAAGCGGTCCCGGTGTTAGTGTCAGACTAGCTAGGTTTCCTCCAGAGAAGCTCCAACGATAGTCCCCAAATTAGCTAGGAGTCAATTGTCTACACAGATTATTACGTCACCTAACAGATGGAGTCTATGCCAGCCAAACTGAGGTAGGTTCCCACCAAAGCAGCCCCAGTACTAGTGCTCGAACTAGCTTGGTTTCCACCATAGAAGCTCCCGTGATAGTGCCTAAACGAGCTTGTAGTCAATTTTCTATATGGATTATTATGTCGTCTGGAAGCTGAAGCCTATTCCCGCCCACTTAACTAGGTTTTCTCTAGGGAAGCACCAATGATAGTGCCCAAATGAGCTACAAATCAATTTTCTACTCAGATTATTACGTCACCTGAAAGCTGGAGTCTATGCCAGACAAACTGATGTAGGTTCCCACCAAAGCAGTCCCGGTGCTAGTGTCTAAACTAGCTAGGTTTTCTCCAGAGAAGCTCCAATGATAGCATCCAAATGAGCCACGAGGCAATTTTCTACATGGGTTATTGCATCACCGGAAAGATGGAGCCTATACTAGCCGAATTAAGGTAGGTTTCCACCAGAGCGGTCCCGGTGTTAGTGTCAGACTAGCTAGGTTTCCTCCAGAGGAGCTCCAATGATAGTGCCCAAATAAGATAGCAGTCAATTTTCTACTCAGATTATTACGTCACCTGAAAGCTGGAGTCAATGCCAGCCAAACTGATGTAGGTTCCCACCAAAGTAGTCCCAGTACTAGTGCTAAAACTAGCTTGGTTTCCACCATAGATGCTCCCGTGATAGTGCCTAAACGAGCTTGTAGTCAATTTTGTATATGGATTATTATGTTGTCGGGAAGCTGGAGCCTATCCCCGCCCACTTAACTAGGTTTCCTCCAGGGAAGCACCAATGATAGTGCCCAAATGAGCTACAAGTCAATTTTCTACTCAGATTATTACGTCACCTGAAAGCTGGAGTTGATGCCAGCCAAACTGATGTAGGTTCCCACCAAAGCAGTCCCGGTGCTAGTGTCTAAACTAGCTAGGTTTTCTCCAGAGAAGCTCCAATGATAGCATCCAAATGAGCCACGAGGCAATTTTCTACAGGGGTTATTACATCACCGGAAAGATGGGGCCTATACTAGACAAATTAAGGTAGGTTTCCACCAAAGCGGTCCCGGTGTTAGTGTCAGACGAGCTAGGTTTCCTCCAGAGAAGCTCCAATGATAGTGCCCAAATAAGATAGCAGTCAATTTTCTACTCAGATTATTACATCACCTGAAAGCTGGAGTCAATGCCAGCCAAACTGATGTAGGTTCCCACCAAAGTAGTCCCAGTACTAGTGCTAAAACTAGCTTGGTTTCCACCATAGATGCTCCCGTGATAGTGCCTAAACGAGCTTGTAGTCAATTTTGTATATGGATTATTATGTTGTCGGGAAGCTGGAGCCTATCCCCGCCCACTTAACTAGGTTTCCTCCAGGGAAGCACCAATGATAGTGCCCAAATGAGCTACAAGTCAATTTTCTACTCAGATTATTACGTCACCTGAAAGCTGGAGTCGATGCCAGCCAAACTGATGTAGGTTCCCACCAAAGCAGTCCCCGTGCTAGTGTCTAAACTAGCTAGGTTTTCTCCAGAGAAGCTCCAATGATAGCATCCAAATGAGCCACGAGGCAATTTTCTACAGGGGTTATTACATCACCGGAAAGATGGAGCCTATACTAGCCGAATTAAGGTAGGTTTCCACCAGAGCGGTCCCGGTGTTAGTGTCAGACGAGCTAGGTTTCCTCCAGAGAAGCTCCAATGATTGTGCCCAAATAAGATAGCAGTCAATTTTCTACTCAGATTATTAAGTCACCTGAAAGCTGGAGTCAATGCCAGCCAAACTGATGTAGGTTCCCACCAAAGTAGTCCCAGTACTAGTGCTAAAACTAGCTTGGTTTCCACCATAGATGCTCCCGTGATAGTGCCTAAACGAGCTTGTAGTCAATTTTGTATATGGATTATTATGTTGTCGGGAAGCTGGAGCCTATCCCCGCCCACTTAACTAGGTTTCCTCTAGGGAAGCACCAATGATAGTGCCCAAATGAGCTACAAGTCAATTTTCTACTCAGATTATTACGTCACCTGAAAGCTGGAGTCGATGCCAGCCAAACTGATGTAGGTTCCCACCAAAGCAGTCCCCGTGCTAGTGTCTAAACTAGCTAGGTTTTCTCCAGAGAAGCTCCAATGATAGCATCCAAATGAGCCACGAGGCAATTTTCTACATGAGTTATTACATCACCGGAAAGATGGGGCCTATACTAGACAAATTAAGGTAGGTTTCCACCAGAGCGGTCCCGGTGTTAGTGTCAGACGAGCTAGGTTTCCTCCAGAGAAGCTCCAATGATTGTGCCCAAATAAGATAGCAGTCAATTTTCTACTCAGATTATTAAGTCACCTGAAAGCTGGAGTCAATGCCAGCCAAACTGATGTAGGTTCCCACCAAAGTAGTCCCAGTACTAGTGCTAAAACTAGCTTGGTTTCCACCATAGATGCTCCCGTGATAGTGCCTAAACGAGCTTGTAGTCAATTTTGTATATGGATTATTATGTTGTCGGGAAGCTGGAGCCTATCCCCGCCCACTTAACTAGGTTTCCTCTAGGGAAGCACCAATGATAGTGCCCAAATGAGCTACAAGTCAATTTTCTACTCAGATTATTACGTCACCTGAAAGCTGGAGTCGATGCCAGCCAAACTGATGTAGGTTCCCACCAAAGCAGTCCCCGTGCTAGTGTCTAAACTAGCTAGGTTTTCTCCAGAGAAGCTCCAATGATAGCATCCAAATGAGCCACGAGGCAATTTTCTACATGAGTTATTACATCACCGGAAAGATGGGGCCTATACTAGACAAATTAAGGTAGGTTTCCACCAAAGCGGTCCCGGTGTTAGTGTCAGACTAGCTAGGTTTCCTCCAGAGAAGCTCCAATGATAGTGCCCAAATAAGATAGCAGTCAATTTTCTACTCAGATTATTACATCACCTGAAAGCTGGAGTCAATGCCAGCCAAACTGATGTAGGTTCCCACCAAAGTAGTCCCAGTACTAGTGCTAAAACTAGCTTGGTTTCCACCATAGATGCTCCCGTGATAGTGCCTAAACGAGCTTGTAGTCAATTTTGTATATGGATTATTATGTTGTCGGGAAGCTGGAGCCTATCCCCGCCCACTTAACTAGGTTTCCTCCAGGGAAGCACCAATGATAGTGCCCAAATGAGCTACAAGTCAATTTTCTACTCAGATTATTACGTCACCTGAAAGCTGGAGTTGATGCCAGCCAAACTGATGTAGGTTCCCACCAAAGCAGTCCCCGTGCTAGTGTCTAAACTAGCTAGGTTTTCTCCAGAGAAGCTCCAATGATAGCATCCAAATGAGCCACGAGGCAATTTTCTACAGGGGTTATTACATCACCGGAAAGATGGGGCCTATACTAGACAAATTAAGGTAGGTTTCCACCAAAGCGGTCCCGATGTTAGTGTCAGACTAGCTAGGTTTCCTCCAGAGGAGCTCCAATGATAGTGCCCAAATAAGATAGCAGTCAATTTTCTACTCAGATTATTACGTCACCTGAAAGCTGGAGTCAATGCCAGCCAAACTGATGTAGGTTCCCACCAAAGTAGTCCCAGTACTAGTGCTAAAACTAGCTTGGTTTCCACCATAGATGCTCCCGTGATAGTGCCTAAACGAGCTTGTAGTCAATTTTGTATATGGATTATTATGTTGTCGGGAAGCTGGAGCCTATCCCCGCCCACTTAACTAGGTTTCCTCCAGGGAAGCACCAATGATAGTGCCCAAATGAGCTACAAGTCAATTTTCTACTCAGATTATTACGTCACCTGAAAGCTGGAGTCGATGCCAGCCAAACTGATGTAGGTTCCCACCAAAGCAGTCCCCGTGCTAGTGTCTAAACTAGCTAGGTTTTCTCCAGAGAAGCTCCAATGGTAGCATCCAAATGAGCCACGAGGCAATTTTCTACAGGGGTTATTACATCACCGGAAAGATGGGGCCTATACTAGACAAATTAAGGTAGGTTTCCACCAAAGCGGTCCCGGTGTTAGTGTCAGACTAGCTAGGTTTCCTCCAGAGGAGCTCCAATGATAGCCCCCCCCCCGAGTAGTCAATTTTCTATATGGATTATTATGTCGTCTGGAATGATAGTGCTCCAATGATAGTCCCCAAATTAGCTAGGAGTCAATTGTCCACACAGATTATTATGTCACCTAAAAGCTGGAGTCTATGCCAGCCAAATTGAAGGAGGTTCCCACCAAAGCAGCCCCAGTACTAGTGCTCGAACTAGCTTGATTTCCACCATAGATGCTCCCGAGATAGTTCCTAAACGAGCCAGTAGTCAATTTTGTATATGGATTATTATGTCGTCAGGAAGCTGGAGCCTATCCCAGCCCACTTAACTAGGTTTCCTCCAGAGAAGCTCCAGTGCTAGTGTCCAAACCAACTAGGTTTTTCACCAGAAAAGCTCCAGTACTGGTGCTCAAATGAGCTACCAGTCCAGTTTTGGTACAGATGATAATGTCAGCAGTAAAACGGAGCCTATTCAAGCTGATTTTGAATATTCCAGTTAGCTTCAGCTGCTCAGCCTGGGGATGTAAACATGCAAAGTTCCTGAAAGTGAAGCAAATAAAAAAACATGGCATGTGATGACATTGTTTTCGCCATGAAATGAGTCAGTGTGGGAAGCAACTATAGGACGTATAAGTGCGTCTATGCGTGTAACATTTGTGAGAAGTTTCCCTTCCTTTAAAAACTTTACAGCTGACTAGCGCTTCTCCAGTAGCAACTTTAACAATCCTTGGCCAACTCTGCCTAATTCAAGCCAGGCAGCCTATTAGACAAAAGAAACAACAGAGCGACGGCGTCTTCATTCAAGCCAGAACCTTTTCTCATAAAACACATAAAAGTATGGCAAACACTGCAGTATAGCTTCGACTCCATTAATAAGTCCTATGGAACATTTTTGTTTTCAATGGAAACAGCCATAAGTAAGTCATTGTTGCGTTTACTATTTCGATGATTTACGCAATAAAAGAGCAAAGAAAACTGATTTTCGGATTTAGGTGCATATTGTACTATAAAAATAAAAAGGACTCCCGCTTGGCAATTTGGCCCAGGGTGACTTGATGTTCAGCCAACTACTATTAAAAGAATGATTTGTGAGTGTAAAAGCAGTAACATCAAAGTTTGTGAATGACAAAATCCAATAAGCATTTAAGCCCTGGCAACAATACCAGCTCTCATTGTAACCAAATAAATGAGAGAAGTTGGTTATATAATCCGCAAACAAGTCATAGACGGCTATTTAGGCGATTTACGGGACACAAATTTGCAACTTTTATGCTATGTTGTTTTGTAGTCCATCTCATTTAGGGAAGGTTTTTAGGTTTTGCTTACTGGCGTTAAAAAAAAAAAAAAAAAAAAAAAAAGTGAAACCCTGTGCAGAAATTCTATCACTTCCTGGCAGGAAGACAAGGGCGATGAGGTTGAACTGAAGTTGTTTTCCTGAGTTATACTTTTTAATTAATGCCATCCAATTTGGCCGGTGCAAAGACGAGGGTCAAAGGATTTGGATTCCGAAGATTATATCAAGAATCCAGAAGGGTTGCTATACAATACCCGACAGTAAATAATAACCTACTAATATTTCACTAATATTAGTATAACATAATATACTTTTATTATTACCGGTAATACATATTATAATATGGTAGTAATAATGTAGTGTAGTATAATGTTTTTTTTCTGGTTATCTGTAAAATATTAGATGTTAGACTAATATTGATGCAAAAATATGTCATATTGAGCAATATAGATCAGTGTACAGTACATACCATTAGCATAACAAGGAGGATACAATGAAAAATAATAAATGCAGAAATAAATAAAAAGTTTTTCACACTTTTTTTAAATTTTTTTACAGTTTTTGATTGAAACAAATAAGTACAATTGATATTTATTAAAAAAAAAGGTAAAGAAAAAAGTACATCTGATCACCCAACTTTTTTGTTTGTCTTATATTATTAAGTTATAAGGATGGATATATTGCCCATATGTGTTTGTGTTTTGGGACAATAGAAGTACACTAGAAACTATATTATAATCTGGCTCATTTACAGTATGTGAATCAGATTGTTCATCAATCTGCATTGTCCTGGATAAATAAACTATTTACATTCTGACAGTAAATATATAACTTTTCATTATGTTTTTCTTCTGCTACTATGTATGCAACAATATATTTTCCCGATTGTGAGATTAACCCTTGTATTATGTTAAGGGTCAATTTGACCCATTTCAGTTTTTGTGTTGATCAAAGTACTGGTTATCCTTTCTTTTTCTTGCTGAAATTTGGTGACTTTTCCTCATCTAGGGTCATGAACTGGTGTGTAAAATCTGGACACTTTGATGTGTAGTGGAATGTCTTTCTAGAGTTGTATACAAAGATGATGTTGCGGGTCATTTTGACCCAGACGCTTTGATGTGGGTAAACAGCTGTTCAGATCCAAAAAAAACATGTTTCTATGATGTACTTTTTACTTTGATGTACAATTGTTTGTAGTTTGATTGCCTCTGAGACCCAGAGCCAGGGGGGTGAAGAGAGGGAACTTTCTCACACTTGTCCTTGTCACTGTTCTCATGTCATCTCTTTGACAAACTCACCAAAAATGAGCTCCAGAATGATGACATCTGAGGAGGCTTTATCACTGATTTTTAACTGGGATAGTGATGTAGAGGAAGAGATTTCAGAAACAGAGAATTTTTCAGAGACAGAGGACAATGTTATTGCTGATCCAGATTGTCAATTTTCCTACAATGAGGAGGATTCAGAGGACGAGTCTGCTGTTGTTCCTCCAACAGATGAAAACCAAGGAATGCAGCAATCATCATCCACAGAAGGGACATGGGCATCTAAGGACGGTAATATAAAATGGTCAACATCACCACACCCAAGCCGAGGCAGACTATCATCTTCCAATGTGATCAAAATGATTCCCGGTCCTACAAGATTTGCTGTCACACGAGTTGATGAGATTCAATCAGCATTTCAGCTCTTCATATCCCCACCAATAGACAGGATTATACTGGAAATGACCAACTTGGAGGGGAGACGCGTGTTTCAAGAGAAATGGAAGCCACTGGATCAGACTGACTTGCATGCTTACATTGGAGATGTGTTATTAGCTGGAGTGTACAGGTCAAAGGGAGAAGCCACTGCAAGTCTATGGAATGAAGAGAATGGAAGGCCAATGTCTCTGGAGACATTCCACATGATATCTTGTGTGATCTGCTTTGACAACCGCGACACCAGAGCTGGTCGACGTGAAAGAGACAAACTAGCTGCGATCAGAGATGTGTGGGATAAATGGGTTGAAAATGTACCTTTGTTGTACTATCCTGGTCCCCATGTTACTGTAGATGAGCGCCTTGTTCCATTCAGGGGGCTCTGTCCTTTCCGACAGTACATGCCCAACAAGCCCGCCAAGTATGGCATCAAAATATGGGCAGCCTGTGATGCAAAATCCAGCTATGCATAGAATATGCAAGTATACACTGGAAAGCTACCTGGAGGAACATCTGAGAAGAATCAGGGGATGCGTGTGGTGCTGGAAATGAGTGAAGGGCTGCAAGGTCATAACATCACATGTGACAATTTCTTTACATCCTACCACCTTGGAGATGCACTTCAGAAGAGAAAGCTGACCATGTTGGGAACAGTCAGAAAAAATAAGCCAGAACTTCCCACCGAAATTCTGAAGATGCAGGGCAGACCTCTGCATTCCTCAATATTTGCTTTCACTGAGAAAGCAACAGTTGTTTCATACTGCCCAAAGAGAAACACGAATGTTCTTCTAACGAGTACAATGCACACAGATGCATCTCTGAGCACAAGAAAAGACATGAAGCCACAAATGATCCTGGATTATAACTCCACCAAAGGAGGAGTTGACATACAGCTGCCAGCGCAAGACAGCCCGTTGGCCTTTGGTGATTTTCTACAACATTGTGGACGTGTCTGCTTACCCCGAGAGGACAGTAAAACAAGTACCTCTTATGTGAAATGCAAGAATTACATCTGCAGAAAGCACACAGTAACATTATGTCCATCATGTGGAGAGCATTGAAAATGTTGAAGAAAATTTGGAGAACATTGAAAATGTTGAAGTTCGCTGGGATGAAGTTAAAGTTGAAGTTAAAGTATTTCTTAAATATAGTGTTGGAATTAAAAATGTATTGTATGTCACTTTTCTAAATGTTTATATAACCTAAAATAAAGTTGTTATTGGTTTAACCTGTTTTCTTGACTGTTTTGAGTGCATTTACACAGTACGGGTCAAAATGACCCGCAACATAATCAATGTTATTTTTTTTCAACATAATACAAGGGTTAATAAAAGTCCATCTATCATACCAGAGCCAATATTGGTATTGGGACCTGTATATTATTTCTAGTATGTGTATATATATATATATATATATATATATATATATATATATATATATATATATATATATATATATATATATATATATATATATATATATATATATACATATATATATATATATATATATATATATATATATATATATATATATATATATATATATATATATATATATAGTACAGGCCAAAAGTTTGGACACACCTTTTCTTTATTTTCATGACTATTTACATTGTAGGTTGTAGGTTATATATATATATATATATATATATATATATATATATATATATATATATATATATATATATATATATATATATATATATATATATATATATATATATATATACTACCGTTCAAAAGTTTGGGGTCACATTGAAATGTCCTTATTTTTGAAGGAAAAGCACTGTACTTCTCAATGAAGATAACTTTAAACTAGTCTTAACTTTAAAGAAATACACTCTATACTCTATACATTGCTAATGTGGTAAATGACTATTCTAGCTGCAAATGTCTGGTTTTTGGTGCAATATCTACATAGGTGTATAGAGGCCCATTTCTAATGGTACAATGTGTTTGCTCATTGGCTCAGAAGGCTAATTGATGATTAGAAAACCCTTGTGCAATCATGTTCACACATCTGAAAACAGTTTAGCTCGTTACAGAAGCTACAAAACTGACCTTCCTTTGAGCAGATTGAGTTTCTGGAGCATCACATTTGTGGGGTCAATTAAACGCCCAAAATGGCCAGAAAGAGAGAACTTTCATCTGAAACTCGACAGTCTATTCTTGTTCTTAGAAATGAAGGCTATTCCACAAAATTGTTTGGGTGACCCCAAACTTTTGAACGGTAGTGTATATATTGTATATGCATGTACAGTATATACATAGTTGATATTAAAATTATACAGATAAAACCTGATACATCCAAGCCTCATTTCTATAGAATTGCCATTGAACTCACTTGTATTAGAAACCATATGATAGTCTAAACATTGCCTGTAGAGTTAATAAAGGTTTTATGATAGTAACAGTCCACCTCTGGATTGGATTAGTTCCTATGATAACCAGTCGGAATGTATGGTATTCAACCTCAGAGTTTCCATTATAGTCCAGTTCACATTTCCTATAAAATTCTGAAGAGAACATGTTGTTCATATCTAGAGTACGGTATGTGTGCATGTGGAGATCCACTGACTGACTCCCAACTCCTAGTGCCCTTTAAAAAAAATGATGTTAGTGTCAATGTGGCTGCTAAGAGCCCTTGAATCTATATTGGACGTAATGGCCTTCGGGACGCTCCACGGACTGAATGGAACCTATACACTGGCCCCTCGCAGCACACACATACATTTACAGGTCACAGCGACTTAAGAGGGTCTTTTGGCCACACTCTGATAAGGAGTCGAGGTGAGTTGATCACGGCTGTAAAGCAGCTTGCTGAGCACTTTTCTAGTTGGCGTGCTGTACTCCATGGCAGACAACAAGCTCATAAGGCCCATTAAAGGGAATGCCTACAAAAAAATGTGTGCTATCCGTCCTGGAAGTGCAGTGTACACCATGTTCCCTGGCCAACCTTGATATGGACGACAACAGCCAACGTCTTATGTCTTTTTGAGAAATGTTGAAGATCTAATCACATTTTGTGGACAAAGTCATAGTATTGTGATGTAAAAGTTGTCATAAAATAACCGACAAAAGTCTGGATTTTAGAGAATTAAGATGTGTTTTTAGAAAACACCTCAACTCTCATCTGCGCAGGCTTCATCAGTTCATGCTCATAAACTTAAATTGGTCAGATGTAGGGTCGTACGGTATACCGGTAGTAGTATAGTACCGCGATACTATTGAATCATTTTTGGTACGATACTGTATAAAGAATGGCTCAGGGACACAGAGAGGTAGCGTTGCTGTCATGTTTACTAGTCATTCAGGAAGTAAGCCCCAGCCCCAAAGCACCCTGGGATATGTAGGCATAGCCTACCACTACACCTCCCCTTCTTAGTTCAGCAACAACATATTCAAACACAAACTAATAAGCAAACTTATTCAAACATTTTAGATGAACTTAGACCACTGTAAATGAATAACTCTGACATAGTATTACAATCATCTTTCGCTTACACTTCTTTTTTTTTTTTTTTTTTTTTTTCCACAAACAAGAACTTGAAATACTTTAGAGTTCTACAAATCAAGTCTCTCAGGAGCCTTTGTCACTCTGCCTGACCTGGTGACTTGTGGTTGTCCAGGAGGAGTACCTGTGGCTCTGAGGTGGATTCTGTTTCTCCTCAGAACGCCCCTGTCAGTCTCTACCAAGTATGACCTTGGTGTGTGGGCATTTCCCAATACAGTCCCAGGGGTCGCTTCCGTGGTGACCCACACTTTCTGTCCAGACGGGAGCTCTGGGAGCGCACGGGAACGGTGGTGGTGGTTGTAGTTTGCAGCTTGCTTGCGTCGCCCTTCCTCATCCTTCTGGCGAAACTCCTGCAGCTCGGGCCATTTAGGGTCCAGCTTGCTTGAAGGCTGCGGCAGCGATGTGCGCAGGTTCCTCCCCATCAGCAACTGCGCTGGTGAGAATCCGTGCTCTAGCGGTGTGGCTCTGTATGCCAGTAGTGCCCTGACTTGGTCAGTGTCTTTTTCCCACAGCTTCTTGACAGTTTGAACAGCACGCTCCGCTTCACCATTCGCTTGTGGGTAGCGAGGACTGCTCGTGACATGTGTGAAGCTGCACTCTTTTGCAAATGCTCTGAATGCCTCCGACGAAAACTGGGGCCCATTGTCAGAAACCACGGTCTGTGCGTAACCATGATGACTAAAAGCATCTTTCACAGCTCCAATGGTGGCCTCAGATGTCGTAACTCTGAGCTCTGCCACCTCGATGTACCTAGAAAAATAATCAACAATAAGCAGGTAAGTCTTTTTGCTCCATTCAAACAGGTCCATCCCCACCTTTTGCCATGGGCGATCTGGTACTGTGGTCTCCATCAGCGGCTCTCTGTACTGGATTCTATATTTTTGGCACGTTTCACACTGGTCCACTGCCTCTCTGATGTGGGCAGTGATTCCAGGCCACCATACCGATTCCTTGGCTCTAGAGCGACATTTGGAGATTCCTTGATGACCTTCGTGAAGTTTAGTCATGATCTCCCTTCTGAGTGCTTGTGGTATCACCAGTCTCTCGCCTTTCATGAGAAGGTCATCTGCAAGATACAGGTCTGCTCTGACCTTCCAGTAGGGGGCAACGTCTGGCCTCAGCGTGTGTTTTTCCGGCCATTCTGTCAGACAGTAGTGTGACACTGTTTTGCATGTTTCATCTGCTTGTTGTGCCCGTTTAATTTCTTCCAATCGTGTGTCTGTAGCGGGGAGTGAGGACACAACTGCATTCACAAACACCTGGACCTCTCTTTCAAGTTCCAAGTCACCAGGTGACATCTTGTCCTGAAGCGGCGCTCTAGACAGCGTGTCTGCAGTGATGAGGTTTTTCCCTGGGACATGAACAATGTCATAATCATACCTCAGGAGTCGCAGACGAAATCTCAGAACCCTTGGTGGCAGATCATCCAAACCTCTGGTGCTCAACAGTGGGACCAGGGGCTTATGGTCTGTCAGGAGTGTGAAGTGTAGACCCTGCACGTAGGAGGTCAGTCTTTCGCACGCCCATGTTGCTGCCAGCGCCTCCTTTTCAATCTGCGCATAGCGCTTCTCTGTATCTGTCAGTCCTCTTGAAATAAACGTCACTGGTTGCCATGAGCCATCAGCCTGTTTCTGCGTGAGAACAGCACCTATTCCGTATGCTGATGCATCTGCTGCTACTTGAGTCTCTGCTGCATTTGAATATTTAGCAAGTGCTGTCGGTGAGCTCAGTCCTTCTTTCAGCTTTTGAAAAGCAGTCTGTTGAGGTTCCCCCCAGACCCACTCATTTTTCTCCCTCAGTAGGTCTTTCAGGGGCACGGTGACAGTAGCCAGTTGTGGCAAGAATTTGGACAGGTAATTTGCCATGCCTATTAGGCGGCGCACATCCTCCGCGCATTCAGGCTCTGGCATCTGAAGAATCGCTTTTGTTTTGTTTGGGTCGGGCTCGATGCCTTTTGCCGAAACCTTGTGACCAACAAAGATCATGTGCTCCTTAGCAAACTCACACTTCTCGTTCAAAGTGAGGCCTTCCTCCTGCATTTTCTGGAGCACACTGTGCAGTCTTTGGTCATGTTCCTGTCTGTCACGGCCATACACAAGAACATCATCTGCATGACACAGCACGCCCTCAAAATCCTCCAACATTTGTGACATCCTTCTTTGAAAATGTTCTGGAGCGGATTTGATCCCAAAGGGCAGGCGGTTGAACAGATATCTCCCAAAAGGAGTGATGAATGTGGTTAATGGTCGTGATTTTGGGGTTAATGGGATTTGCCAAAATCCAGATCGAGCATCTAGTTTTGTGAAAACCTTTGCCTCTGACATCATCGCAAGTGTTTGGTCGACGGAAGGAAGAATATGGCGTTCTCTTTTCACTGCTTTGTTTAGCTTTGTGAGATCTACACAGATCCTGAGTTTGTCCTGCTTTGGTTTTGGAACCACTACCATTCCAGAGCACCAAGCCGTTGGTTCTGTCACTTTTGATATGACTCCCATAGTTTCCATTCTATCCAGTTCTTCACGCACTTTCTCTCTCAGTGGCATTGGGACCCGTCTGGGTGTTGAGAGAGCATAAGGTGTCGCTCCTTTTTTCAGCTCTATGCGGTACGGCTCCTTCAGCTCACCAAGCCCATGGAACACCGCTGGATACGCTGCTTTGAAATCTGTTTCAGGCTGTGTCGCTGTGACAGCCTCTGCTCTGTGAACCAGTTGCATGGCCTCTATGGCTGGTAGTCCCAGAAGTGGTTGTGTCAGTCCTGCCACAACATAAACATGTTGGTCTGTAAAGAGGCCTTTTGCCAGCATTTTCCCCTGGAAACAGCCCTTTACATTCAGGGGGTTGCGTCCCGGTCCAAACAGTTTCTTAAGTGGTTTCTCCAACTTGCCATCTCGTGTTGGTTTAAAGACACTTTCCGGTATGGATGTCACGTCAGCTCCTGTGTCGATTTTAAAATTAATGGCTTCCCCGTTGAGTAGTATATTTTCCATCCAAGGCCTTGTAGTCTGTGTTTGCACCTCACCTAGAAAAGCATAGTCCTCCTGATCATTGTCACCGTCTGACTGGCACTCTGTGACTGTGTTTACTGCTTTCCCTCTGAAACAGGCCACTGCATAATGTCCAATTTTGCGACACTTGCGACATTCTACATCTTTAGCTGGGCAGTCTTTCCATGCATGTCTGCGTCCTTTTCCACATCGGCCACACTCTTTTTCTCCTTGAGTGTCTGACCTTTGGCCTTTGTTTGAGTGTTGAGGCTTTTTCCCCAGGCGCTGAAACCTTGTCTGAACAGCATCTAAATTTATCTTGGAGTCTCCTTCTCCAGCAGTGTTGTACATTAATGTCTGTTGTTTCTTAACAGTTTCACTTTGTCTCACTCTTTGTATTGTCTTCACCAGGGTCAATTCTGAGTCCATCTGTAGCTGTTCTGACAGCCTCCTGTCATTTATTCCAACCACAATTCTGTCTCTTATTAGCTCTTCCTTCAGATCTCTATAGTTACAATGTTCTGCTAACTTGTGCACAGTGGTGATGAATGCTTCTGCACTCTCTCCATCTTGTTGGAACCTCATGTTAAACTGGGCCCTTTCAAAAATCACATTGTGTTTTCCCACACAGTGCTGCTCAAATGCTTCTTTAACTGTATCATACTTCTTTTTGTTTTCATCAGTCAACGGTAAAACTGCCAAAATATCATCTGCTGCATCTCCCATAGCATAGAGAAGTGAATTCACCTGATACTCCTCTTCTTTCTCTGTTAATCCAGATACAACACGAAATCTCTCAAACCTTCTGATCCATCTTGGCCATCCTGACGGATTTGAGAAGTCAAATGGTTCTGGGTGTGATATTTGTGTAGATGCCATTGTATATTCCCTTAGTTGTCGATCAGGAAAGGTTTGTGTAGCTCAGCCAAGTCGCAGGCTTTTTTTTTTTTTTTTTTTTTTTTTTAGCTTAGCAACTTTTCTTCACTTATCTCCGTTTTTATTGTCAGCACTGAGCTTCCTCCAGGCTATATTCATGAAGAGATAACATCCACCGCTTCACAGGAGTATAAAGTTATAACTTTTGAGTTCTTTTTCACTCTCTGACACCATGTATAAAGAATGGCTCAGGGACACAGAGAGGTAGCGTTGCTGTCATGTTTACTAGTCATTCAGGAAGTAAGCCCCAGCCCCAAAGCACCCTGGGATATGTAGGCATAGCCTACCACTACAGATACCATCTCTGAAACTTACCGGTCCCGCAACCCCCCGCACCCACGTCGAAATCACGTTGTGGCATTGCTGGTTTACGAGCAGAAGAGCATGTTCGGCGGCACACAATCACAGAGTACTAACAAGCAGACACAGTGTGTAGACAGAAAAGGGAGAACGGATGCATTTTGGCCTAAAAACGAACGATGAAGGTGAAGTTATAACACTGAAACGCCCTCAGGAAGAGGTGCTTTAAGACATTGCTAGCTAGCTAGCGGCTAACGTCCATCCGCCGTCTGCAGTGTTTTAGCTACTTCTAAATCACTAATCCTCGCCTCCATGGCGACAAATAAAGTATGTTTCTTACAAGTATCATCCCTGCAGGACTAGGAATAGCTAAACATGCTTCACTACACACCGTAGTTCACCAGAAGCAAAATGTAAACAAAGGCCATTGGCATCCACTGTAATGATATTAAGTATTAGCACGAATCGAGTCGATACTACTATGATTACGTCGATATTTTTTGGCTTCACAACATTTCTTTCGTTTTTTTAAAATGTTTATTATGTTTATAAACTCAGGAAATATGTCCCTGGACACATGAGGACTTTGAATATGACCAATGTATGATCCTGTAACTACTTGGTATCAGATTGATACCCAAATTTGTGGTATCATCCAAAACTAAAGTAAAGTATCAAACAACAGAAGAATAAGTGATTATTACATTTTTAACAGAAGTGCAGATAGAACATGTTGAAACAGGAAGTAAGCAGATATTAACAGTAAATGAACAAGTAGATTAATAATTCATTTTCTACCACTTATCCTTAATAATGTTGACAAAATAGTATAATGATAAATCATACAATATGTTACTGCATACGTCAGCAGACTAATTAGGAGCCTTTATTTGTTTACTTACTACTAAAAGACAAGTTGTCTTTTACGTTCACTATTTTATTTAAGGACTTAACTGCCATAAGAAATATACGTTTAATGTACCGTAAGATTTTTTTGTTAAAATAAAGCCAATAATGCACTTTTTTTTTGGTACCCTTTATTTAGAAAAGTACAGAAAAGAACCGAAATAATTTTAGTACCGGTACCGGTGACCAAAATATTGGTATCTTTACAACACTAGTCAGATGTAATCCTAAGAATCTGAAGTCATATTACGAAGAGAAAATAAATTCACTACATGAATACAGTCAGATTCTTAAAATAAAGTCATAATTAATCTAATTTTTCACCTGGATGAACATCTCTGCAGAATTTGGGGAGATTTTAAAGATGGAAAAGCTCTTCAAAAATCAGTTATTTGGCCTAAGAATTGTTTTTACAAAATCATTTTTAAAAGGGCAGTCGGACTATTTGCAACTGGTTTTCATTAAGCAGGCATGTTTTGATCACTTTTTACAAGCAAGATTCACATAACAACTATTCCACTTATTTTTTTTACAGAAGGATCCGACCATGGAACAAGGAAGAGAACTTTAAAAATATGTTTTTTTTTGCAATACATGTATCAAAGTTTGTGCTGATTTTCTATTGTTGTCTAAGATCACAAAAAAACAAACATTTTGCAAATCAGAATTTTATCCTAAAACTTGGGTCATGAGCCAAGGATGTACCCATTACATTTTGGTGTGGGTCCAGTTTTTGTTTTAACAATTGACGATGTTCCAAAAAGGAGTATTTTTGGTCTATTTTTCCAATGAATTATGCATGTTCTGCGTTTGAATGTCTTTCAAAAAGTGAATGGATGACAATGATACTTACAAATACACCAGGTCCTTTAAATGACCTAGTATTTAAAAAAAAACAAAAAAACAACAATAACGCATGAACTCCACTGTCATTTTTTCCTTCCACACCACTTTCCTGCCTTCCTGAAAAGCACATTTTCCATTTTGGTTAGAAGCGATCATGTTAATGTCATGGTGGTCATTTCTGGGTGTTCTTCAAAGAGGAACTCGTCCTAGGGAATGTCTACGATTTCCGAGTCCTACGACTAGATATGACCAATCTAATCTAAGTATGAACTGAAGAAGCCTGCTCCAATGAAAGTCAAAACGTCTTCTGAGACAAACTGAACAGACCAGCTACGATCGATTGAAGGCTCTGAGAATTTAACAATAACCTGGATGAATGGCACCAACACACATGGAAATAAGCTTGAATAGTTGGGAATTTAACTTCAACCATTTGATAATTATACAGTATGTTCTTTTAATTTGGTAGGAACTGGACAAAATGTGTGTGACGAGTTACACGTTGAAGAAAATCTTGGACCACTGTAACCACATTGGTAGATCCATGCATTGACATTTTACCTTGCTATCAACCGTAGAACCCTGGAGTCCGCACTTGTGATTTACATAATTAAGGTGTTCCTCAAGGAAACGTATGGAGCCCTCTCCTTTTGGCAGTTTACTTTTTTTTTTGTAATGTGATTTATGTAACTAAAGTGTTGCTGTAGTTTGTTTACTTCAGATGCAGTTAGTAGTCAATCGTTCAACGTCTTCAGTTATACTGGCAGTGTTCGTCAAGGTCTCATTTTACGTCTACTCTTTTTCATCATTTGGGCTATTCAACTGGTGGGCTGCGAGTTTAATTAATTTTTTTTTTTTTTTGCAGAAGGGCCTTAAAAACTGCATAGCACTCCTTTAACTAAAATATGAATGTCAGGCCTGTCACTGACAGTTTGGTTATGTCCGGGTTTTTCTCTGTTTGTGTTTAATTTTCTGTCAACGCTCTTATTTTGGTTCCTTTTCCTGCACATCTCCCTGAGCGCTTGTTTCCCTCACCTGTCCCTGATTGGCAGTCTTGCCAATCAGGCTACTATTTATACCTGCCTCGCCCTCCAGTCAGTGCTGGAGTATTGTTAGCTGTTTGCGGTTTGCTGGTTCCTGTTTGCTGTCTCCAGTTTGCCTTGTTCTTGATTCCTGTTTTCCTGGATTTCCTTTGGACATTAAAATCATGTTTTCCTGCAAAAAGCCTGCCATCTCTGCATCTTGTGGTTCGTCTCCAACACTTCCTGACAATGAAGACAACATCCAATGTCTACTGTAGACTAATAGTGAAGGGTGAAGTCTGGCCCACCGGTCTTAAGCTTTCTGGAAATTGGGCCCCCAACACAAGTGAGTTGAATATCCCTGCTATGGCGTCTAATAAATTGAATGCCTACATAAAATATCTGCGTGGCACAATCCTCGCCGTTTTAGTACTTTGTGTTCATTGGCCACTTGAAAGAAACAGTAATGGAAAGCAGACGGCCATCCACGTACCTATGAGCGAAACGGATTGTCCTGGAAATTATTCAAGGAGGTGTTCACTAATGCTTTTTAGCATCAGAAGACACAACTAGACGGAGATAAGACGGCGCTTCCTGCTGAACTTTTCAACTTCAGCGTGTGACGGGGCAAAACTGAGACAATTTGATGATGTTTTATGTTGTTGTTGAACTTCTCTTGACTGTACAATGGAAAGATGACTAATGACTCCCCCCCAGTTTTCACGCAAGGATGTCAAATGGGTGTTCCCAGTGTTTGCCCTAAATCTTGTTTGAGTTGTTTGTCCAATGTTGAGACACATGTGTGTGTCGCTGTGTCCCCCCCCCCCCCCCCCCCCCCCCAAGTCATGAAAAACCACATCCTGCCCGAGCTCAACCCCTCTGGATTCTATAGAGTAATTATAAACACCATTCAGTCAGCAGATATACTTTGCAGCATCAGCTTTATTATCGGTGACATGTGAGCTGAGTGTAGTGATTTACATGCCCCTAAGTGACAGAATAACGTTAATTTAAAATAATTTCACAATTTATGTCAACGTTTTTTGGCGGATAGACGTCGGTCTGTGTCATACTTAAAGACTATACGTGTCGCCAAGGAGCGAGTCGAGAGGACGACATGGATCGACGTTGAAATGATCTTATCAAAACCACATTGGCGCTTTAAAGACGATTGATAAATTCTTCATTGATGCACAACGTTGGACAACCAGCAATAGACAAGCATTGCTTCCCGCATACACTGGAATCAACTGGGAAGTTGAAGAAAATGTCCAGAAACGTCCTAAGATTAAGGAGTTTAAATATTTTAGGACTAAAACCACAACTAAACATGTTCATGAAATGAAAGTCAAAGTTTAGGTGGGAAAAAACATAATTCTCTCATGATAAATACTCTAATACCCCAAGCAAAGCGGTAGAAAATGAATGGCTGTATTTTGTAATTTAAAGTCACCAATCAGTTTACAGTTTTGTATAATATTTCAATTTGGTAGCTATCAGACAAAATCTGTAGGACGAACGTGTTTTTAAAGAAATAGGATTCTTCAAATCAAAATGGTGGACTACCTGCATCTTTTTTAAGTATTGCCCCTTAAAACTTTATTGTCTGTGTCGTGGTAGATCAAGGAGAATAAAGTCGTAATGTTGCAAGAAAAAAAGTTTTCTGCCCAACTCCCCATACAAGCAATGGCAAAATCTTACACAAATCACAACTAAACATGTTCATGAATTTAAAGTCAAAGTTTAGGTGGGAAAAAACAATTCTCTCATGACAAATACTTTAATACCCCGAGCAAAGCGGTAGAAAATTAATGGATGGATTTTGTAATTTAAAGTCACCAATCAGTTTACAGTATTGTATAATATTTCAATTTGGTAGTTATCAGACAAAATCTGTAGGACGAACGTGTTTTTAAAGAAATAGGATTCTTCAAATCAAAATGGCCCTTAAAACTTTATTGTCGGTGTCGTGGTGGATCAAGGAGAATAAAGTCGTAATGTTGCAAGAAAATACGTTTTCTGCCCAACTCCCCATACATGCAATGGCAAAATGTTAAATAAATCACATCTAAACATGTTCATGAAATTAAAGTCAAAGTTTAGGTGGGAAAAAACATAATTCTCTCATAAAAAATACTCTAATTCCCAGAGCAAAGCAGTAGAAAATGAATCGATGGATTTTGTAATTTAAAGTCACCAATCAGTGTACAGTATTGTATAATATTTCAATTTGGTAGTTATCAGACAAAATCTGTAGGACGAACGTATTTTTAAAGAAAAAGGATTCTTCAAATCTAAATGGTGGACTACCTGCATCTTTTTTAAGTATTGCCCCTTAAAACTTTATTGTCTGTGTCGTGGTAGATCAAGGAGAATAAAGTCGTAATGTTGCAAGAAAAAAAGTTTTCTGCCCAACTCCCCATACAAGCAATGGCAAAATCTTACACAAATCACAACTAAACATGTTCATGAATTTAAAGTCAAAGTTTAGGTGGGAAAAAACAATTCTCTCATGACAAATACTTTAATACCCCGAGCAAAGCGGTAGAAAATTAATGGATGGATTTTGTAATTTAAAGTCACCAATCAGTTTACAGTTTTGTATAATATTTCAATTTGGTAGCTATCAGACAAAATCTGTAGGACGAACGTGTTTTTAAAGAAATTGGATTCTTCAAATCAAAATGGTGGACTACCTGCATCTTTTTTAAGTATTGCCCCTTAAAACTTTATTGTCTGTGTCGTGGTAGATCAAGGAGAATAAAGTCGTAATGTTGCAAGAAAAAAAGTTTTCTGCCTAACTCCCCATACAAGCAATGGCAAAATCTTACACAAATCACAACTAAACATGTTCATGAATTTAAAGTCAAAGTTTAGGTGGGAAAAAACAATTCTCTCATGACAAATACTTTAATACCCCGAGCAAAGCGGTAGAAAATTAATGGATGGATTTTGTAATTTAAAGTCACCAATCAGTTAACAGTATTGTATAATATTTCAATTTGGTAGTTATCAGACAAAATCTGTAGGACGAACGTGTTTTTAAAGAAATAGGATTCTTCAAATCAAAATGGCCCTTAAAACTTTATTGTCGGTGTCGTGGTGGATCAAGGAGAATAAAGTCGTAATGTTGCAAGAAAATACGTTTTCTGCCCAACTCCCCATACATGCAATGGCAAAATCTTAAATAAATCACATCTAAACATGTTCATGAAATTAAAGTCAAAGTTTAGGTGGGAAAAAACATAATTCTCTCATATTTTGTAATTTAAAGTCACCAATCAGTTTACAGTATTGTATAATATTTCAATTTGGTAGTTATCAGACAAAATCTGTAGGACGAACGTATTTTTAAAGAAAAAGGATTCTTCAAATCTAAATGGTGGACTACCTGCATCTTTTTTAAGTATTGGCCCTTAAAACTTTATTGTCGGTGTCGTGGTGGATCAAGGAGAATAAAGTCGTAATGTTGCAAAAAAAAATGTTTTCTGCCCAACTCCCCATACAAGCAATGGCAAAATTTTACACAAATCACAACTAAACATGTTCATGAAATTAAAGTCAAAGTTAAGGTGGGAAAAAACATAATTCTCTCATGACAAATACTTTAATACTCTGAGCAAAGCGGTAGAAAATTAATGGATGGATTTTGTAATTTAAAGTCACCAATCAGTTTACAGTATTGTATAATATTTCAATTTGGTAGTTATCAGACAAAATCTGTAGGACGAACATATTTTTAAAGAAAAAGGATTCTTCAAATCAAAATGGTGGACTACCTGCATCTTTTTTTAAGTATTGGCCCTTAAAACTTTATTGTCGGTGTCGTGGTGGATCAAGGAGAATAAAGTCGTAATGTTGCAAGAAAAAAAGTTTTCTGCCCAACTCCCCATACATGCAATAGCAAAATCTTACATACTTCACAATTTAGCATCACCTATCGAGTTGTCATATGTTCTTCAAATTTGGTAGAAATCAGACAAAATCTGTAGGGTGAGTATGCTATTGAAGGAACTTCAGAAAAGTCACTTTTAAAGCATTTTCCCTTGAAACTTTATTCTGTTGGTAGTCGATTTTGTGGGGGATTGAGAACATAATACTGACAGAAAAATATATCACCATACAAATATAAACTTTAGACTTTAGCTTTAGAACAAACTTTATTGCTATTCTCCCCGTATAGCCAATGACGTGTGTTCTTTAAATCTGGTAGAAATCAGACAAAATCTCAAGGATCAGTTCTACTTTAAAAGACATCCAAAAATGGTCAACAATCGCCTCTAACCAAAATTTGGACTACTTTTCAGGCATAGGTTCCCGGCTTTTTTATGTGGGTCATCTACTCAATTTTTGGTCAGATATACTCCCGGACTAGGTCTGAAACAATCGTAGTCTATGAGTATGAACTGTATATATTGTGTTTTTTATGTTGATTTAATTTAAAAAAAAAAAAAAAAAAAAAGTATTTCTTGTGCGGCCCGGTACCAATCGGTCCGCGGACCGGTACCGGGCCACGGCCCGGTGGTTGGGGACCACTGCTTTAATGTGTGCAGCAAGCTTGTTGGAGATCTCTTTTTCAGTGTGTTGTGGCCAGTGCCTTGTACTTTGCAGTGGTTTGTTGGGGGAGCAGCACCAGCAAAAGGGACTTAAACCGGATTGACAAACTGATCCGGAAAGCCGGCCAAACTATTGGCACGCAGTTGGAGGCGTTTGTGTCAGTGAGGGATAGGAGGACACTGGACAAACTGCTCGCCATCATAAACAATCATGCCCACCCACTCCACCAGACAATTGAGGGACAGCGGAGCTCATACTCCAACAGGCTTCTTCCGCTTCCTTCCCACAGTGTTTGATTCAAGAACTCCTTCATTCCGCACTCCATCCAGCCGTATAATCACTCGCCATACAGCAATAGATGATATCTGTTTATTACCTGACCGCTTCTATGTTAGCTACCTCTCTTTGTTTATAATGTATATTTTCTGCTGGATCGACTCTCTATTTTATGACGCCCTTTTTTTTTTCTGCTGTTACATATACTGTAATATTGTACATGGTAATTGGGATTTGTTATATATCATATACCGTATTTTTCGGACTATAAGTCACAGTTTTTTTCATAGTTTGGCCGGAGGTGCGACTTATACTCAGGAGCGACTTATTTGTGAAATTATTAACACATTACCGTAAAATATAAAATAATATTATTTAGCTCATTCACGTAAGAGACTAGACGTATAAGATTTCATGGGATTTAGCGATTAGGAGTGACAGATTGTTTGGTAAATGTATAGCATGTTCTATATGTTATAGTTATTTGAATGACTCTTACCATAATATGTTACGTTAACATACCAGGCACGTTCTCAGTTGGTTATTTATGCCTCATATAACGTACACTTATTCAGCCTGTTGTTCACTATTCTTTATTTATTTTAAATTGCCTTTCAAATGTCTATTCTTGGTGTTGGGTTTTATCAAATAAATTTCCCCAAAAAATGCGACTTATACTCCAGTGCGACTTAAATATATATTTTTCCTTCTTTATTATGCATTTTCGGCAGGTGCGACTTATACTCCGGTGCGACTTATACTCCGAAAAATGCGGTACAAATATAATGTAATATAATATATCAGTGTATGTTATATACTGTATATATACTATGTAAATATTACATATATGCTATATATTTTATATTGCTAGTATAGTACATTTTTAGTCTACTTTATACCTGCATTATCCTTTCCATCCTTACCCTTTCATCCATTGTAACTGAGCTACTGTGTGAAACAATTTTCCTTGTGGATCAATAAAGTTTGTCTAAGTCTAAGTCTACAACTATTCCACTTATTTTTTTACAGGATGATCCGACCATGGAACAAGGAGGAGATCTTTAAAAATATGTTGTTGTTCATGCACATAATCACGTTTCATCAAACATATATTAACGTTGTTGCCATAGGGTAAACTGGGTATAACACATGGCACTCTGACAAAGCTTAACCTATTGTGACTATAACAATCTACAAGGTTAATGTAGGTTGCTTCTCTTTCTTCCCCCCCATTTTTCTGCATTCTTTCGTATCTCAAGTTATAATTACGTATATGTATTGTTGCATTTGAACAACTGTATTGTTGATAATAAAGGTAAAGTATTGGTATTGTTCATTATCAATAGCGCTATTTGTATTGGTATTTGTATTGCTCCATTTTTAGTGTAATAATGCTCATTGTCATTTCTGTATTATTTTTATTTTCGCTAACTGCTTATTTGCTATTACTTTTACCATCATATTTGTACATGTCGTATTTGCTGATGTTGCTCTATTGTTGTTGTTGTTGTTGTGTTTGCTGTTGTTGTTGTTGTCTCTCTGTCTAATCCCCCTCTTGTCCCCACAATTCCCCCCTCTGTCTTCCTTTTTTTCTCTTTCTATCCCCTCCTGCTCCGGCCCGGCTGCACCAAATGATAATATAAATACATTTAATAAAGTCAAATACAAATAAGGCAACAAGAGAAGTATCCTACACTTCTCTTTTGTAAAGTAAATCTGAACAGCCGGTATGGTCATCTACATCAACTATATGATTTGCCTGAGAAGCTGGACGGGACATATAAAAAATAAAAAAATAAAAAAATAAATTAAAAAAAAGGTTGTTTTTTGCAACACATGTATCAAAGTTGGTGCTGATTTTCTGATGTTGTCTGCTTGTTAGTAAGACTCCAACTTTTGCAAACAAGAATGTTATCCTAAAACTTGGGTCAGGATGTACCCATTACATTTTGGTTTGGGTCCAGTTTTTGTGTTCACAATTGATGACGTTCCGGAAAGGATTATTTTTGGTCTACTTTCCAATGAATTATGCAAGTTCTGCGTTTGAATGCCATTCAAAAAGTGAATGGATGACAATGATACTCCTAAATACACCAGGTCCTTTAAATGACCTAGTATTTATGAAAAAAACAACAAAAAAACAATAACGCATGAACTCCACTGTCATTGTTTCCTTCCACACCACTTTCTCCGCACTTCCCTGCCTGCCTGAAAAACATAATTTAGCACTAAATGAATTGGCATTGATGAATAGCCCCAAAGTGCCCCGTCAATCAAAACCTAATGCAATTAGCAGGAGACTCAGGGGGGTGGGCTACTGTGTTTTTGTGTGTGGATGTACCGTAGATGAGCATCTGTGCACGCCACTATTGGTGTAATTATTCCCATGTGCTGGTTTATGCACATGCATGTACAGTACAGCAGTGTTTTTCAACCTTTTTTGAGCCCAGGCACATTTTTTGCGTTGAAAAAATCCGGAGGCACACCACCAGCAGAAATCATTAAAAAAACGAAACTCAGTTGACAGTAAAAAGTCGTTGGATATGACTTTAAAGCATAAACAAGCATGCATCACTATAGCTCTTGTCTCAAAGTAGGTGTACTGTCACCACCTGTCACATCACGCCGTGACTTATTTTGAGTTTTTTGCTGTTTTCGTCATGTTATGTGGTCTGGATTATGTTTTGTTATTTTCTGGTTGTTTTAGTTCGTGTTTACGCTCCCTTGTTTGTTTAGTCACCATGGCAACTCATTAGTTTTACCTGCTTCATTTGTTTGGACTCACGCACCGGTTCTAATCATGACATTATTATTTAAGCCTGTCTTTTTCAGTCAGTCGTCCTGGTGACATTGTTCTGCTCTGTTCATGCTGGTTTTCATGCTCGTATTTTTGCGATTGCTCTTTTTATGCTTCATGCCATGCCACGTAAGTTTTGTTTTTTCATGTCACAGTTAGCGAGTTTTGTTTCATGTCCATAGTTTACGTTATAGTATTAGTTTTGTTCCCTGCGTTAAGTTGTGCCTCCGCTGTGAGCGCTTTTTGTTTGTACCCCTTTTGAGTAGAAATTAAAAATGTTCCTACCTACAAGTCATGACTGGTCTAGTCCGATTGCATCCTGGGAAAACAATCTTTGCAGTAATTTGTGAAAACCCCTCCATCATGACAGTTTTCCTGTGTGTAGCGTTTTAGTTCTTGTCTTGCGCTCCTCTTTGGGTGGCTTTTTTCTCTTTTTTTGGTATTTTCCTGTAGCAGTTTCACGTCTTCCTTTGAGCGATATTTCCCGCATCTAGTTTGTTTTAGCAATCAAGAATATTTCAGTGGTTTTTATCCTTCTTTGTGGGGACATTGTTGATTGTCATGTCATGTTCGGATGTACATTGTGGACGCCCTCTTTGCTCCACAGTAAGTCTTTGCTGTCGTCCAGCATTCTGTTTTTGTTTGCCAAAGCTTCAATGCCTTTTCTTAGGGGCACTCACCTTTTGTCTATTTTTGGTTTAAGCATTAGACACCTTTTTTACCTGCACTCTGCCTCCCGCTATTTCCGACATCTACAAAGCAATTAGCTACCTGCTGCCACCTACTGGTATGGAAGAGTATTACACGGTTACTCTGCCGAACTCTGGACAGCACCGACACTCAACAACAACACATAATTTGCAGACTATAATTACTGGTTTGCAAAATATATTTTTAGCCCAAATAGGTGAAATTAGATAATCTCCCACGGCACACAGCGGTTGAAAAACACTGCAGTATAGATCAGCTCATTTTTTAGTGGGTTGGGGCTACAGAATTTGTTTTTAATTAAATTTGAAATCAAAAGATAAAGAAGTTACAAAAAATGACAGAATCTTTCAACAACATCTGATTATTTGTGCGCCGACTGGTAATAGTTATATTTGTTTCAGGCATGCCGGAGGACCGTCACATGTTTACACTTGCACAATCCCACATGTTCAAAAAGGATTAGGATGAAGCAAGGCTTCTTCGCGTCTCAGCAATTACTGATAGTTTGTTGACTTCCCGTGTTTAAAATGTGACAGAAAATAACAGACAACTTGCAGAAAAATGCCCACCGTGGGCTACATTTGTGATCTCTGTTCTTATTAGATTGTCTCGCAGACTGCTTTACTAAGCCATACTGAGGGATAAAGCATTTATACGGCCTTTACGGCATCTTGGAGCTAATCCAATGGCTTTACGACATGGTGTCAACTCACCCCCGGTCCGTTCGTTTGCTTGTGAATTGCACGCATCCGTGTGTGTGTGTGTGTGTGTGTTTATGTTGTTTATGCAGGGCATCGAGTGCAATTTCCCGTACGGCGTGTCAGTTCGTACACGCCGCCGGGGCGGTAGCAAATCTCTGCCCTTTTAACAGTGGCTTCAGTGTGTGTGGAAAAGATGGAAGGAGGACAAGGAGGGGAGGGGGCGGGAGTGAGCAGACACTATGCAATGATGTCATCGTCCCGGTGGAGAGGCAGCCACACAAAGTGACTGTTTGAGGTGATGGCGCAGCATTCTCGGCAAGGGACTAAACGTGTATGAGGCGGTGGCGATGCCCACCACCGGCACCTCCTCCTCCGCTCCTTAGTGCCGCACTTTGTCTACCTGGATGATGTCATCCCCCCTGTCCCTGCCCCCACCCACCTCCGGGGACTGGCTGTGGCGCTTGCAGATGACAAAATAAGTGCAGAGGCAAGCAGAAGAGGGGGGTGTGGGGGGGGATGCCGCTCTCTTATGGCCAGTTGTGTGCTGAAGTTTGCATCATTGCACTCACATGCATTACCGTTGGCACGCACGTACCAATATGCTGCGAGGCGCGTTGCATGTGTACGTTTATGCAGCCATTTTTGCGCGGGATGTTATTAATGGCTGACTTCATAGCATTTAGTAGAGGATGATGTGCATTACGCAATTAAATACATTTTTTGATGATTGTTTTGTCGGCAACCTCCAACCAATTAACAATCACATTATTTTTTTGAACTTAATTATTATATTACATTTAATATTCTATATTATTCTATCATATTAATGTACAATATTATTATTATATTTAATCATTTTATTTTACCGTATAATACTAAATTTACGAATATGTTTTTCATACATATTTGGAATAATTTATATCATATTAAATTAGTATACTATACAATTTTAATATATTAAATTAATGTTTGCTTTTTATTTTTTACATTTATTAGCATTTTTGTAATGCTTTTATATTCATTAGATATGTTAAAGAAAAAATATTTGTATCTATTTTCAGTATTTTGCACTTAAAATGAATTGGCAATTAGCAATATATTTACATACGATATTGTGTTTTTGCATTTTTTTCTAGTTCATAAATATTTTTTGCAATTTCTGATATTATATTTACTATGTATTTTCCTTTTAGTATATTATAATTTATTTTTACTATATTGGCTTTTATTTTTATTTATGCCATTGGATTTACTATAATTTGTTTTTATGTATGCTATTTTATTCATTATATATATTGTTATATTACATTTAATATTCTATATTATTCTATCATATTAATGTGCAATATTATTATTACATTTAATCTTTTTATTTTATCGTATTATACTAAATTTACAAATATATTTTACTTAATATAATACGTTTTCATTACTTTTAATTCATACATATTTGGAATAATTTATATCATATTAAATTAGTATACTATACAATTTTAATATATTAAATTAATGTTTGCTTTTTATTTTTTACATTTATTAGCATTTTTGTAATGCTTTTATATGTATTAGATATGTTAACGCAAAAATAATTGTATTTATTTTCAGCATTTTGCACTTAAAATTAATTGGCAATTAGCAATATACTTACATAAGATATTGTGTTTTTGCATTTTTTTTTAGTTTATAAATATTTGTATCAATTTCTAATATTATATTTACTATGTATTTTCATTTTAGTATATTATAATTTATTTTTACTATATTGGCTTTTATTTTTATTTATGCCATTGGATTTACTAGCATTTGTTTTTCTGTATGCTATTATATTCATTATTTGTATTGTTATATTACATTAAATATTCTATATTACTAAATCATATTAATGTGCAATATTATTATTATATTTAATAATTTTATTTTACCGTATATTACTAAATTTACGAATATATTTTACATATATATACTATTTTTTCATTACTCTTAATTCATAAATATTTGTATTAATTTATATCATGTTAAATTAGTATACTATACAATGTTACTATATTAAATTAATTTTTGCTTTTTATTTTTTACATTTATTTTAATTTTTTTAAATAATGTTATATTCATTAGATATGTTAAAGCAAACATATTTGTATCTATTTTCAGCATTTTGCACTTAAAATGAATTGGCAATTAGCAATATATTTTACATACGATATTGTGTTTTTGCATTTGTTCTAGTTCATACATATTTGTATCAATTTCTAATATTATATCTACAATGTATTTTCATTTTAGTATATTATAATTTATTTTTACTATATTGGCTTTTATTTTTCTTTATGCCATTTGATTTAAAATAATGTATTTTCCTCTATGCTATTACATTCATTATATGTTTTTATGTAAAAATATTTGTATCCATTTTCATAATTTTTTCGCTTAGAATGCCCACTTTTCTGCCTCTTTAAAAAACATAATTTAGCAGTAAATTAATTTATATCTAATGCAATTGGCAATACATTTAACATAATATATTGTGTTTTTTCATTGTTTTGTAATTCATAAACAAAAAATGAATCCATAATATTATATTTATTTAGCATTTGCATTTTAGTTTAATATAATACACTGTTAATTTATCACCTTTTATTTTTCTTTAAGCTATTTGATTAGCATTTTGTCTCTGTATGCTATTATATTAGACATTTTTATGTAAAATATTTGTATTTATTTTCGTCATTTTTGCACTTAAAATTACCACTTTTCGGCCTCCATTAAAAGCTTAATTTAGCACTAAATAAATTGGTATTGCGCCTCCTCCATCAAAACGTAACCATCCATCCATCAATGTTCTAATGCAAACAGTATGACTCGTGTTTTTTCATCATTTTCTTTATCCATAAATATTAGGATGAATTTACAATAAATTAATGCTATTATATTTATTAGCATTTATTTTCATGCAAGCTATTTCAATTTTTTTTAAATTTTTTTATGCAAACTATTTCTATTATTTTTTTATTTTTATTTGTAGCTTTTTTCCACTTGTTTTTTATTAAGCAGACTTGTTTTTTTTAAAACATTTCTGCTGCTATGTGTGTGATTCACCTGGCTCTTGATGATGTCATCATCCTGGTGGACTTGCAGGACGTAGCCGGAGTTGCAGGAGATGGTGCAGCGGTCTCCGTTGTAGAAGTGGCGGCCGGCATTGCTGCACTTGAGCTCTGCATTGCGGATTAAGGGCTCCTGGCAGTCGATGGCTTCGCACGAATAATGGACACAACTGCAAAAGAAAGGGTTTGTGTGGGGCAAGGGGGAAAAAAATTTAGAAAAAAAAAAAAGAACCTAAAGGCCACGTTGGAAAGTTACAACCGACATAAATTTAACGAGTGAAATAACACTGCAAAGCAGGAGTTGCACATGTGAAAAAGCTAAGCGACCACATCCATCCATTAATGGCTTCTTTACATGTCGGATCAATAAACCACATGCCGACAAGAGATGTTTGCTATTGGTGTTACGGGAGAGTGTCTGTGTGCGGACACAAGGTAAAATGACATACGGTCATGAGGAGTGACAGGTTGCAATGTCTATCTTTAGTGGACGCCTCAATGCTCAGCACAACCTACTTTACAACATTCAGGATTCCCTCATAAAAACCCGCACAGAAAGGGTCGACAGGTGGCTGTTCCACAAAGTAAAAAATGTAATCAAAATTTTTATCTCTTTGCCTATTTCTGTTTTACCGCCACTCTTGTAGCCGTAATATTTCTTGTTTAAGTGCTTTTCCCTTCAAACCGTTTATGGCCTGCTTATGCATGCGCCTTATGGACTTAAAGTTTTCATGCCGCCATTACAATCATCATGGAAGTGCTAATTAAGTAAATTAGGTCAAATTAAATCAAGGCCGCCATGAAAATACATAAATCTCCATTTGAGGCAAAAGACAACAATAAAAAAAATAAAATAAATCCCTTAAAATGCCCACCAAAGCAACAAGTGGTGCTATAACCAGTTTGTTTTATTTTACGTATTGAAAAAAAAATAAAAAAATAAAATTATGGCAAAAAATAAAGAAAAAGGGAGATATGTCAGGATAAAGTTTTGAATCAATTAATATCTGACAAATAAAACAATATGTTAAAGGAGCTGTGGAGGGAGATGTTATGTTATGTTATGTTATTTTCATTTATTATGCGCCCCCCAACCAACTGTTACATCAGCCCGGGGCGCAGCCCGAGTGGAGAAACAAAAAAACAGAAACAGAGACTGAGACACACAAAGGAATCTAAACTAAACATTAAAAGTCATCTGCGGTAAAAAGGTGAGTTTTAAGTCGTGCTCTAAAAGAGTCCAGAGTGGTGGCGGACTTAGATGTGGCCAGCGCACTTGCAGGAGCAAAGGTCACCGCCGCTGTCCATGGTGCTGAAGACGAGCACCATCGGATAGGGGCGAGGCATGTGCTGACGGCGAGACACAGCTGGCAGGTGATTCGATTTCACAGGTGGTACGTGTTAATCTAATCATCTGTTGTCTTTAACAGTGAGCGGCCGGGTGCAGGAAGGGGAGAGACTGAAAAGTCGAGAACGAACGTTTGTCTGATGAGCTGTGGAAAAAACCTATTAAACCTTTGTCAACTCTGCTTCACCTGGCGTACTGTATTTATCAGTGGGACCGCGAGCACGCGACTTGTACAGGAGCCATATATAATAATGAAATGTCAAGTCAGCATTAAATGGCCCCAATATGGCAAAAGGCATTAATAAATCATGTTATTTTCGAATACCTCTATAACTGGTAACGGTAGTTCAGCCGGGAAATGCTCATTTTCAAAATTGGATTTACAGCCCCGAAATCTTGTTAGTGTTTTCATATCTATGTCCCGCCCTCCACCGTTTTGACCAATTAGAAAGTCAGTGAGAGTGTTGCATCCAGGTTGGCAGTTACGCACCGCCATCTTCGTCTAGCTACTGCCACTGGTAAAGCTACTAAACATGTCCGACCTTAGTAAATCTAAAAGGCGTCGTTACGATTCTCAACTTATTCACGACAAAGCCAGGTTTGTTTCGGGGATGCCTCTGAAAAATGGAGACGATTGAAGGCGGAGAATATTTTTTCATCTGACGCCAAACTTGCTAATTTCCTCCTTGATTGTTAAGTAAGGCATTTACGTTTTCTTGTAATAAATGGACTAGTAGATTATTCAATTCCTAAAGTAATCGATAGATACAGCCCTGATTATGCGTATGCACAAAAAAATAATTATAAAAAAACACAACATTTAAGTTGATTGAATTAAATGAAATGCCTTACATAGAAGGTGAGAAGTCTGCACTGTAGGTAAGAGAGTAACGGTTGTTGTTTTTTTTTACTGCTTTTGGAACAACAGCTTTGCTTTGGAAATGAAACGTCTTCGTGCTTTATTTCCTTGTCGAGTCGGAATTCTCTTGTAATAAATTTTAATTTAACTACCCAAGCAGAAACTTGATTGAAAAATGCCTCCTATGACAGAATCCATAAGGATAGAGTGGTACAAAAAACAGCAAACAGCAGAGCGGTGCAACATTTCATAGCTCTTGATGTCGTGAACGACTCCGGGAGGAAAAAAAGGGCTCATTTTAGAGTGTTACAGGAACTTTGCGTTTGATGGAGTTAGCATTGAGTTGGAGGCACCTAAAGGGATGGCGTTGGAATGGACAGGGCTAATGGCGAGAAGGAAAATACATATATGGACGTTTAAAGTCAGAATTCGGGAATTAGGACCAAACATTTGAAGGGAAATATGCTGCAAAAGTGGCATCGAGAAATTTTAGCAAACTTTGCAAGATTTCCAACAGGTAAACATTAGTGATGGGAATCTTACAACAACTCACGATTCAACAATTTGATTCTTGGGATGTCCATCTACAAACTTGTAATTCAGAATTGATTATCGAGCCAAACTAGTGTTGTCCCGATGCCAATATTTTGGTACCGGTACCAAAATGATTTTGATACTTTTTGATACTTTTTGATACTTTTTGATACTTTTCGGTACTTTTCTAAATAAAGGGGACCATTATACAAAGATTGTATTATTGGCTTTATTTTAACAAAAAATCTTACGGTACATTAAACATATGTTTCTTATTACAAGTTTGTCCTTAAATAAAATAGTGAACATACAAGACAACTTGTCTTTTATAAGTAAGTAAACAAACAAAGGCTTGGGGGGGGGACTGATGGGGGGCTGCGCACCGGTACTCTTTAGAGGCGATATAGTACCGAATACGATTCATTAGTATCGCGGTACTATACTAACACCGGTATACCGTACAAACCTGATTCAAACCGATTCTCGCAATATATTATTTGGT